>NW_007734562.1:56168-60961 GCF_000696425.1 Galeopterus variegatus | reverse complement strand
TCTGTATTATGTGCCAGCCACTGTGCTAGGTAATTTACATACTACTTTCCATTTTATTTTCATGAAACATTGTGAGGTAAATATTGTAATCTTTATAATATAGACAAGGAAACTGAGGCCCATGTTAGCTGGTTTAAAGTTACGTAGCTTGGAAGTGCTGAAGTCAGGATTTGAACCCAGGTTTGGTGGGTTCCAAAGTCCCTTTCACTACAATTTTAGCAAACAGTGCTCTTTCAATCTGAAGGAAGCCACCCATTAATATAGGCAATCTGAACAGAACAAACAATATAAGTTTATTCCTCAGATGGCAAAATTAGGCATTAACTTCTTGTATGATGGTCTTAGAGTGTCCTAGACTCTGGGCTTTCCTTAAAGATTAAAAAGAAAGTAAGCACCACGGATCAGTCTTCTAATAATCTGTTCCGTGAACTACTCTCAAGGGTGTTTTCTTGGCTAGTGGAGCAAAGATAATGCTCTGTAGCCTCTACTGCTTCATCGTGTACTCCAGCAATGTGTATACAAGGTGATAAAATAGGGCTCCAATTAGAGGGACCCTGCCCTGCAGCTTTGTGTGTTAAAGGACATTGATCTGGCATCATACACAATGTCTAACTGATTATGAGATTGCTCGACTTGTGGCCCTATGAACTTGACCTTATAGACTTACTGAATTAGCCTGGGAGAGACTATTAACCCATTGAACACTCCATGATGTATGATGACTATCATTTGTCTTTCATAAATATTCTTTGTCCCCTTTTAAGGAAAAAGCAAGATGGTTTCATAAACTAGTTGAATGTACTGTAAGAATTTAAACATGCCATCCTTGGGTATAGTCAGCCCTTTGAAGGAATATAGTATGTGAATTTGGCAATGTTTGCATTTTTCATCTGGGTGAGTTTTAATATATTACCAGAGTTAATGGATTTAAATTTAGCATTCTAGAGCAGCAGTTCCCAAAATGTGCTCCACAAACTATTAGCCCTTAAAGTTGAACTTTCAAAAATAGGTTTCATGACAAATTTAGGAAATGGAGCAAAGCTATTCCTTTCTCCTAGAACTTAAACAGTGTATTGAAGGCTCTGATAAGTCCAGCTATAAGAACTTGGTTAATTTTATTTAACCCAGTGATCCCCAAACTTACTTGAGCATGGAACTTATTTTTTGGTAAGCTTGGGGACATCTCATAGATTCTCTTAGTGTTCTCTTAATGGTCTTCAGGGTATATTGTCTGTGGCAGGGACTGCAATTGTCCGAGTATTCATTATGCTTTTCCTTTTAGTAAGAGAACCTCTGAATTTTAGCTAGGCATATAGCTTTCTAGCTAGAGCCTACATTTTCCAGCTTCTTTGCTAGTGTGGCTGTGTGAATAAGCTTTTGCCAATAGAACGAGAGCAAAAGTGATGTGGGCAACCTCTGTGTCACTTCTTTAGGAAGGATTTGCTTGCCCTCATCTTTCTATCTTTCCCCCTTCTTGCTGACTGTGGCACAGATGTACGCTGGTGACTCAACTATGACCATATGGCCTGGACAATGCTTTAGGGGATACAGAGTAAAGAGACAGAAGGAATCTGGGTCCTGGATGGTGTTATGGTCTAGCCATGTATCTCTGAATTGTTTCATGGAAGAGAAATAAAATTCCATTTTATTTGAACCAGTGTATTATGGGTGTCTTTGTTATAGCTGCTTAACCTAAACTGTCACTAATCACTATCCTAGAATCCTCTCAGAATTTTGTGCTTGGGTTAGCATAAACTTCCTGAATTCTACTGGCTTTTCTTAATAAATGTTTTTAATGAGTGATAGAGAAATTCCAAATGCTTCAAAGGAAGCTAAAAGCTTTGGTCAAAAAACACTTAGAATGAAGTGAAGTTGTAGACTTAGCATTAAAATATAGAGAACACACAAATCATGAAACATTTGCCGAGAGCAAGGTTAAAGACTGGACTTTCTAATGAAAGAAGATGAGGTTTTAAATGACTCATGTTATGTATAGTATCATTAATTCTTCTAAGTGTGTTTATACATAAATGTCTCAAGCTACTGAAATAAATGATTCATATTAGCTTCAAAAGGAAAACCTTTGGGGTTTTCTATGTCTGCTCAGTATTTTAACTCACCACTATTTAAAGGCTTATTCAAGACTTCTAATAGCAGACACACTGGCAACAATGTCAATTCTGACCTCACTCAAACATAATAGTAGAGAGCAAACTGTGTTTTCCTCGGAAAAGAAAACCACAGCATATTTTCCTCCTGGAATAATTTGATTTCCTTTTGCTGTAGACAGTCCAGAGAAAATGGCTACAATTCTACCATGAGCTTCCCAAGTTGAATCTGAATGTCTGTGTTTTTACTTCCCGTGATGCCTTTTCTACACTAATGCTCAGCTTTCCACTTTAGAGCCCCTGATTACTAGATGTGCTGCAGAATCTTAATGTAACTAAGTACGCTCGGCTTGGCTCTGCTTTGGGGCAATGGCATCTTGCCTGCTTCTGTGATGAATGTGTCTAGAGCTTTAGCCCTGAAAACTCTAATCTCTAGGGAATAGTCAATTTTGTCTCTGACATTTATGAAGGACACCTGTGTAATGTCTGACCATGGCCTAAATATCTGTATCTCCTCATTTATCATGGTACCTCTGTTTAGTTGCAAGCTGCTGAGCAATGAAAAGGAGTTTACTGATTGGAAATTGTAACAGGCTTTGACTTGTTCACTGCGATATCTGTGAACCAGAATGAGATTTGATTGGTGTCTAAAAGTCATTTCATTTACTACCGGAAGCGGATCAAAGTTCAGATTCCCTTTGCTGGCATTAGAGTCAAGACAAATCTTTTATAAGTGTGTACAGGAATGCTAAAGAAAAAAACTGAAATCAATGGCTTCTTAGATTTTCCTTGTTTTCTGTTGACTTTCCTAAAAATGAAAAAGAATTGTTTCTTGGGAGAAAGTTAAAAGCTACTTGTGCAGAATGAAAAACAGAGAAGGAGCCATGATATTTTGTATTTCTAGACTCCCAAAGGCTAATTTTGATCCATTTCCTGTTCTCTATTTAAAGATTATAATATAGTTCTTTTCAGGTCATCTAATCTCTGGAACGTTCTCATTCAGCTATCAATGAAATCCAAAGGTATCTGTGGGAGTAAACTACTCTTTGAAAGATTAGCACAAATTCACTATGAACAAAACAGCATACTTGTCCTCCACCTTATAACATCTTTTGAGAAGAGATTTTTGAGCCTCTTGGGTACCTATGCTCTAAAAACCCAAAATGCTGGTAATAGAGGATGTAAAGGGAAGAAAAGGTTTCTATGGGGTCCTTTTGTGAAAGACAACAAAAGCATGGGTTCTATATAACATTGATGATAGGGCACACCTGCTTCTACGTAAAGCTAATTTTTCCTTTCTCATTCTTTATAAACAGAAAATTCCAATTTCAACACTCTGTTCTTGAAATGAGTTCTCAACCCACTTCAGGTTGAAGAATTCCAGAGAAAATGGGCCAAGTTTGTGAGGTTTTCTTGGTGAAGAGTCTTAGCTTGTGTCCCCTGTGAGTAAATGCTTAATAAATAGGCTTTTGATCATAATGCCTCTTAGATTTTAGAAAAAAAAAAAAACTGTTTCAACAGAATAGCTTCAGGTTGCAACTTGTTACATAAATTAGCCAGCTGCCTCAAATGCATTCTGAAATGAAGTAGGATTTATTCACGAAATCAAATAAGAGATCCACTCTTCAATGCAAGACTGCATTCTTTAACATGGCTTCAGCAGAACACTGTAAGGCTTGTGTCACCATCTGTGTTAGAAACCAGTGGGTACAAGTGAGGTCACATTAACTGTAACAACTCAAATTTTACTGAGTCACGAAAGCCTTAGTGCCCTGAAAACTCCCTGTCAAGTATATTTTTAGGGTATCTCCTAAAAATATTTTAGGTATATTTTTAGATATCTCCTATGCACCGATAAATAGTCCTTCTGCTCAATGATGACACTTATCTGAGAAAATATCTGAGGTTGCTGCCTACTGTCATTATACTCCTGGAGCTCCCAGAGCTGCAAACCTGAGGGAGCGAGGACAGTTGCCTGTTCTGTAAATGATACTGGCCCAGAAACAAGCCGTGTTTCATACAGAGTGTATTTTGTCAGCTGGGTACACAAAGAGGTTTGCTTGGACGGTGTCTTGTAAGTTCCTTTGAGAAATCAGTTTTTTCTGTTTTTGCCTGAAGCACCTCTCTCCTTAGAGATCAAACATGAGGTCTGAGCAGGAAAGCCACCATGCATTCCCTTCGAATCTCAGATATCTCTCACAGTGTGCCTTGAAAAGCCCTATTCCCTGCAGCTACTTTCCATCCTAGGCAAATCAATTTGTATAAAAAGACACCTGTAGGCTGCTACCTTATCTGAGATGCCCAGACACGTCTGAATCCCAGCAGAGAGAACTTAGGCTGAAACCAAAACCCCTGTACGTGCTTAATGAAAATGCGTACAAAGTACTGTGAAACATAAGGTCTTCCAGTGGAAAATGCCTCATATTAACATGGTTGTACATGCATGCTTCATTTATAATTCAAGAAAATTCCTTGGCCCCGCATGGCTCAGTTTTGCCACAGCACCACACTAAAGAAACACAGTCTAACAACCAGAAGAAATTAAAAAGTAATTCCAAAATTTATTTGGGCCTTCCTAAGTACATTAAAAGAGCTACAAGTTGGGCCAGCCCGGTGGCGCACTGCTATAGTGTGCCGCTTGGGAAGCACGGCGGCACTCCCGCCGAGGGGTCGGATCCCACATAC
>NW_007734562.1:53051-54451 GCF_000696425.1 Galeopterus variegatus | reverse complement strand
AACTCTCCCCTTGTTTAGGAGCCAGATTTTGAAAGGGAGCCTTAGTAGGTGGCGTTTGAAACTGTGAGAGCAGCCAGTGGATGCTCTGATTCGTTGTTCCACGTGAAACAAAGAAACAGCTGCAAACTCTGCTTGTCACTTTTCTGACTCAATCAGTCTGAGATCCTTGATTAGTTAAAGGAGAAGACTCTCCAGGTGAAATAAACGCAACCCGTATTTGATCAACACATTCCAATAGCCAGGAAAGTTAGCTCCTGGTTTATGATTCCCAGCTGTCCATCCTGTTCAACCCAGCTGTCTCTTTTATACTTCCTCTTTAAATTGCTAATTGTAAATTCCAACTTCCCAATTAGAGAGTCTAATTCCCAGACTCCAAATCACCCCACATCTTAGGGGAGGGGCCAGGCAAAGATTGATTCATTAAAAAACAAACAAACAAAAAAGCCCCAAACGAATAGAGGAAGGGAACTTGCTCAGTCTCAGGTAGAGAAAGAGATATTTTTCCTCCCCTACAGGAGACACCAGGCTTGGGTGTTTCAGTAAAGGTGTTGGGAAGGAAAAACTTTTCTTCTACACTCTTAGGTTCAGTGAATAGGGGCCTGCGAATTTAATTCACAGAAGATTAACAGGAGAGAAGAAATACAAATTTATTAATATTTTTTATGTGCGTGGGAAAAGTGAACCCCAGGAAGGGGTTAGACTTAGGAGCTCATATATCATTTTTAACAAAGGAAAAAAGGTTTGGCTTCAAGGGAAAATTGTGGAGAAGTGACTAGGAAATACATGGGGAAACTAATTGAAGATAAGGGTTATTTTAGTAAGGTCTGTTTACGCAGACTCATCTCTGTGCTGGCTATTTGTCTCATGATGGGGGTTGCTCTCTTCATCCTGGTACAGGAGTGGAGGAAATTTGTCACCTCCACAAAGGGAAATGTGTACCCTGTTTTAGCCAAATAAGTGTAGGACAGAGAATTCTTCCTGAATCTTTTGATTCTTAATTGCTGTCAGCTCAAAATAATCCTTATGGCAAAATGGCATATTTTGGGATCATATCCTGATCCCCTCCAAAGGCTTCACAGAGGAGGAGACCTTAGCTATTAAGGATAAGTTGTAATTTTTCAAGTGGGTGGGAAAAGTTTATCTAAGCCAGGTACCTAAGAGTCATCCTAGTCTTCTCCTTTATCCTCTGCAAATACTTCTAGTACTTGAAGACTGTTGGCACTGTCTGTTTAACAACGCTTTGTGCCCATCCATATTGCTATTGTTTATGTTAGCATACCTCTCACTTTTAAAGTCTAAACTGCCTCCTTATTTATCTTCTTGCCTCTAATCTGATACTTTTTTTTTTTTTGTCTTTTTTCGTGTCCGGCAACGGATCGCAACCCTCAGTGTCGGGCCCG
>NW_007734562.1:49628-52307 GCF_000696425.1 Galeopterus variegatus | reverse complement strand
AGCGCCGCCGCGCTCCCAAGCGGCGCACTGTAGCAGTGCGCCACCGGGCCGGCCCTAATCTGATACTTTTTGAAAATATTTACCATATTACCTTTAGTCTAGATCAGTGGTTTTCAAATTCTGTTCAAGGCTCCTTTACACTCAAAAATTATTGAGGACCATGAAAAACTTTATGCAGGTGATAGAAATTTTTACCATATTAGAAATTAACACTGAGAAATTTAAATATTAAATCAAAATTTGACAATAAAATCTCATTACATATAAACTAAAATTTTTTTAATATATTTTTATGAAAATTCCTATATTTTACAAAATAAACTAAAATTTCGTGAGAAGTGTGGTTTTTTTTTTTTTTTTTTTTTTTTTTTTTTTTTTTTTCAAATCTCTGTAATGTTTGGCATAATAGAACACAGATGGATTCACATATCTATTTCTACGTTCAGTCTGTTGTGATATCACATGTCATATAGCCTTTCTAAGCCTCCATTGTACACTCATAAGAGAAAGAGTGAATAGTGTTACTATGAAAATGCTTTTGACACTGAATATATTCTAAAATTGTCCTGGGGACTCCAGGGCTTCTTGGAACACACTTTGAGAACTGCTGGTATGGGTCTTTCTAAACTAGAAATCTGATTATGTTTGCTTCTGCTTAAAATCTTTCAGAACTTTCTTTTGCCTAAAGAATTAAATTAAAAAAGGAGTGGGAAGATTTTAAGATGATTCTTAGGTTTTGGGCTTACGTAATTGGATGATCACAATATAAGAAAGGAGAAGCATGTTTTTCACAGACTGAAGTTGATAAATTTCATTTTTTTCAGTTGTGATTTTTGAGAAGAGTACTGTACATAACAAACCACTTAGAAAACTTAGTGGTTTAAAGCAGCATTTGTTTTTATTTCTCACAGGACTATGAGTTGGCCATAGCAAGGTACACTGATCTTGATTGGTGTAAGGAAAATAGAAACAGTTTAAAATAAAACAGCTTAGTCAGGTTCACACACCTCATATTTGTTACAACTGGGCATGATTCAGCACGGTTGTTAGAAACAAGTTATGTAAGAGTAGTGTAATTGTGCATGTGTGCCCATTTACTGATTCGGCTTTTTTGTTGTAGATATGTTATGCATTTGGCTTGTGGCTGCTGTTGTGTACTTGTGATATAAAAGAGACAACTGCTCTGAACTGCTGGTCAGCAGAGCATGGAGGGTCAGCAGAGCAGAGCTGGAGCTTGTGTCTGAGAATAAAGCATATCCATGAAGCTCACATCTAAAGAATAAAGTATGTCAACTGTGCCTAAAGCCACCAGAATTTTCTTTCAATTACCTGACTTGTGACCTGCACAGGATGGGGCAGAGGGGTCTGAGGTTTTAGCTCGATAATTGGCTTGCTCATTTTTTTGCTGTCAGTTGGAGGATTGGCTGGGCCCTGGCTGGGGCCTGACTAATAGGTCTTTCTGTAGGTTACTCGAACATATTTTAGAATTCCATTTTTAATTTATTAAGTGTGTTTTTGAATATTTTGCCTTGTATAGTTTTCTTAGCAGTTGCACCAGGTATTACAATATATATGTACATAACAAACCACAGCCCACCAGCATCATTGCTACTACTTCATGAGTAGTACTGAAACCTTATTTCCATTTAGGTCTCTTTTCCTTCCCCATTTTTAAAATACAGTTGTCAAGTATTTCCTCTATGTACATTGAGCACCACATCAGATGGTATCATAGTTTTTATTTTAACCACCAAATATGATTTAAGAAATTCATGAAGAGAAGGATATTCTGTTATATTTACCCACATGTTTATCCACTTTGTTACTATTTTCTTTCTGAAGTTCCAAGCCTTTTTCTATCATCATGTTTTATTTGTTTGGAGGGCTTTTTTAAAGCCATTCTTTAAGGGTAGTTTACTTAAAAAAATTCTTTTAGTTTTCTCTCTTCTGAGAATGTCTTTATTTCCTCTTAATTCCTGAAGGATAGTTTCCCAGATACAGAATTTGCGGTTGACAGTTCTTTTATTTCAGCACTTGAAAAATGTTATATCACCTCCTCCTGGCCTCCATGGTTTCAGATGAGAATCTGCTGTCATTAGAATTGGTATTTTCCTATAGGTATTGATAGTGTGTTGTTTTTCTCTGGTTGCAGTTAAGAATTTTTTCTTTGTCTTCTGTTTTTAGCAGTTTAACTATAATGTGTCTTGGCATAGATTTACTTGAGCTTACCTGTTTGGGGTTGCTCAGCTTCTTGAATCTGTATGTTTATGTCTTGTATCAAATTTGGGAACAACTCAGCCATTTTTTCCTGTAAAGCTAGGGCTGGAGCTCAGACCCCTTGAGCCTGTTGTCCAGACTGGGTCACAAACCCTTCACACACAGGTCTATGAGCTAGGTAACAGGAAAAGGTCCTTGGAGCTGTGGGTGAAGAAAGAATAGGTTTTATTTCTAGACATGAGCTCTGCCAACCAGCAGTTCAGAGCCGCTGCCTCACACACTGAAGAGTACACAAAAATAGCAACAAGCCAAAGGATACACGGGCATGCATGCACACTAACTCTACTTCCACACAACTTGTTTACAAAGGATGTGCTGCACCACACCCACCCGGACCTGAGGCAAGGGGGCCTGACTAAACTACTCTATTTTCCTCACATTTCCTTAAATACTTTTTTCTAA
>NW_007734562.1:47120-49085 GCF_000696425.1 Galeopterus variegatus | reverse complement strand
ACACCCACCTGGACCTGAAGCAAGGGGGCCTGACTAAACTACTCTATTTTCCTCACATTTCCTTAAATACTTTTTTCTAAGCTCCACATTCTTTCACCTATCCTTCTGAAATACTGATGATACAAATGTTAGATTTTTTGGTTAATATCTCACATGTCCCCAAGGATCTGTTTTTTTTTTTAGTCTCTTTTTTTCCCTGTTGTTCAGATTGAGTAAATTCTATTCATCTGTCTTCAAGTTCACTAATTCTATTTGCTGTCATCTCCACTCTGTTATTGAGTCCATACAGTAAGGATTTTTTGGATATAGTGTTTTTCAGCTCTAGTGTTCCCATTTGGTTCTTTTTTTATAACTTCTATCTCTTTGCTGAGATTATTCTATTTTTCATTTGTTTTGAGATATTTCATTGTTGCTTGTTGAAACATTTTTAGTGATAGCTACTTTAAAGTTATTCCCAGATAATTCCAGCTTCTGATTCATCTTAGTTTTGGTGTCAGCTGATTATTTTTTCTTATTCAAGTGTGATTTTCTTGTTTTTTTGCAATGATGAGTGATTTTTGGTTGTATCCCAGACATTTGGGGTATTATGTTAGAAGACTCTTGGTCCTATTTAAATCTTTTCTGGCTGGCAGTTACTCTGTTTAGGTTTAGCATGTAGGTTTTGGCTTATTTTTGTGGATGGTTGTACCAATGACAATTAGTTTTCAGAGCACTTTTAATCCTATTATGTTCTGTTTTGTTCTTTCTGCTGTTTGGACTCCTCTTTGGTCCCTGCTGGTAGCACCTGTGGGAATAGAAATTGCTTCCCTGGGCTTCCCAGTGTTGTTAGGTGTGAAATTGGGGGTGCTGGACCTTCAGGATGAAGAGCATTCCAGCTGGCCTTTTCTTAGGTCATATGGTGCCAGTGTGCTTCCTGCTCATTTTTTGTTGATCCTTTTGAAGGAGGAAGGTGCCTACTGATGCTCCCTTCTGCAACTAGTGGAAGGTCAGGAGACATCACATCTAGGACACCAGCAGTATCCTGCAGCGTGTGGAGGGCTGAGAGACCCTGGGCTTGGGTCGACTTCTGCCATTGGGTGGAGGGCTAGGAGGCATCCTATTTGCTTTTAATGTTCCCCTTCTGTGTTCTTACAATGCTCTGTATCGGTATTTATCACATTACATATTAGTCACTGAAGTCTTTTACAGGTAGAGACTATATCTCCAATGTTCAACATAATGCCTAACATGTTATGGGCACTCGTAACTGTTTGAGAAATGAACAGATGGAGGAGCTTGATATTACGAAAAGGAGACTGACAACAGGAAGCCATTACAGACCTTTGAACTGAGTTATAACATGATGAGAGTGGTGGTCTAGAAAGATTATACCATTATTATGAATGTAGTGAGAAATAAGGTAGGCCAGCTCATCTACCAGGTCGACAACTAATTTTTTTCCCTCCTCTTGGGGGACTCCTATGATACTCAGTGCTTTTCATGTACTTAAACACAATTATATAATTTGGATAATAAAACCCATAGATGTATGAGTTAATGAGAGTACTAAATTAATGAAAAACAATGAACTATCATTCAAGTTTTCCCAGTGAGAGGCTGAATACGCAAACGGACAGTGACTGGACCATATACAAATATGAATAGAACCCTGCCCCAGGTGCCCAGGAAGCCAAATCACAACTTTTGTAGCAACCAGCCAAAAGAATCAAACCACACCTCTGCAGCAATTGGCCCAGATGGTTAGGGCTTGTTGAATGACTGCCAAACCTTCATATTAAGCAATAGAATGCTTCCAAATTAGGACCAAACAGAGAAAGCAAAATATTCCCTCCAAACCAATCATGTAATATGCCCTGCTCCTAGGTAGCTCACCTCCAGCTTCCCCATGTCAACAACTTACAATAAGAACATACCTGAAGACTTTCCTTTTTTTTTTTTTTTTTTTTTTTTTTTTTTTTTTTTTCT
>NW_007734562.1:38187-46235 GCF_000696425.1 Galeopterus variegatus | reverse complement strand
GCAAAATATTCCCTCCAAACCAATCATGTAATATGCCCTGCTCCTAGGTAGCTCACCTCCAGCTTCCCCATGTCAACAACTTACAATAAGAACATACCTGAAGACTTTCCTTTTTTTTTGTCTTTTTTCCGTGTCCGGCAACGGATCGCAACCCTCAGTGTTGCCCCCGTACCGGACCAGGGACCGGCAACGGGATTGCAAACCTCGGTGTTGCTCCCACGCCTCGCTCAGCCAGTGAGCGGGAGCCGGTCTGTATGTGGGATCCGAACCCTCGGGGGGCAGCGCTGCCGCGCCTCCTAAGCGGTGCACTATCCAGTGCGCCACTGGGCCGGCCCAAGACTTTCCTTTTTTTTTTATAGAGCTTTTCCCCTCCCTTGCCTGCTTTTAAGTCTTTGCCAAATGCAAGTGATGATGACCGACTCCCTTGATATGTATAGCATACTCTGAATAAATAACTTCTGTTTATTTTATCTGGGGGGGGGTGTCTTCATTTATTTCTATACGAGTAGATGAAATGGTACATGGGAAGCTGAACTAGGATAGGTATTGTTGAATATAACGAACACCATAATCCTGAACAATGAGCCAGTCTAGACAACTTGGGAAACTGCTTTATCATGGTTGCTTTGTATGTTCTAGTAGAGTTGGTGGTAAAGATCTATAGTGCACAAAATTTAACTCAGTTGTAATGGTTCTAAATTATTTTTATAGTTTAATAAATCATTAAAAGCATTGTTTTTATTGACCTGCTATCAATGTTTTATCCCCTGGAAGCTTTGCCTTTTGGTCTGGCATTAATTTTTGTCCATTTGTAAATTATATGTCTCAGATTTTTAAAAAATTTTCTGTCACATTGCTACTACCCTTGTCCATGCTTTCATGATCTCATAAACAGTAATCATTTAAGTGGCTCCTTTGAGCCTCTTTGCACTCTAAGTCATTGTGTATGCTAAGCTTGTGCTAATCTTTCCCTAACTTCCTCATGTTATTAACTTTCCAAGAACTTGCTCCATTTGTATACTTTAATTGGCATTTGTGCCTTTCATCATATAGATCCTTTAAAATCAATCTAGCAATCTTTTGTCCTCCTGCTCTCCTTCACGTTCTGGTTTTTTATCCACACTATGTTTATTTCTACCTTTGTGTCTTTGATCATTCTGTTGTTCCATCTTGAATGCCTTTTTTACTCCTTTTTATGTATCCTTGCTTAACTCATTCTCTAACTCTCATTTTGTTCCTTGGTGCTCTAACCCCTTGTACCAGATCCTTCTCTTGTGCTTATACCGTGGACTATGTTTCATTCTAAGTTTTCAGGTTAGAGTTGGCTTGGCCATAAGAGAAGCTGTGGGAGATTTGGAAGGTAGAAGTGAAAGCAGCAGCCATTGTAAACTTGGAAAGTTGTCCTTGGTTAAAGACAGTGAATACAGATGTCAAGTTGTCATCAGATTCTTGTTTATCCTCATGTTTTCTCATTCCACTCACAGAGGTGGTGGGAATAAAACCCAACAAACTTCCATAGAATCCTGTAGCAGCCTCTTTCACAGTAATATTCCAGCAACTGCTTATACTTAATTACTAGATTCAACTAGGATTGGGGAGTAGTCTTAGGTCTTTTCATAGGTACCAGCTAGCATCTAACACCTTGTATGTAATCTCTGATCTTTTTCCTCCTCATTCATATTGAATTCTTTTTTCTTTTGGGGCCCAAGATCTGATTTCATGTTATCAAATATGCTTCCTTACTCTGTTTTCATGGTATATGTACCAGGCTCTGGATTTTGATATTTTTAAGGGAAGCTATATATTTTTTAAAATCCCAAACATCCTTCAATTTCATGTACTTTACTAGTGCGATCGAGATCCAGGACTATTCTGTAGATCAGAAGTTCACTTGTGAACTCAAGAGCTAAGAATATGAATTTCTGTTTTCTTTCTGCATTTGCTATAGTCCTGGATCTCTAAAGGTGTCTTATGCAGAAAGCTATTGTTTTTGCCTCAATGTTGAACGCAGAGTAATGGAAAACGTTGGAAACCTTGGTTTAGTATCTCCAAATATTATCCTGATATGTAGGAATAAAATTTAAAACTTCTGAATGAATGAGTGGATTGTATGTCTTTTCAGTAATGCTCTTTTTCACAACTAGGATTTTGATAAAATTGGTCAGTAGCCAATATGAGGTTGCATTTTCTGGCAAGAAACCTAAGTTCATCTGTTCTGTATTCTTGATTAAGAGCAGATCCATGCACTTAGAAATCAACTGAAAAAACCAAATGAGCAGAAGATAAGTTTGAAATTGTCTTACAAATATTAGAAAATTAGCTTTCATGCTAGAATAGATGATCACCATAATCTTTGTCTTCTAACAAAAAACACATTTTTTTTTTTGAGAAAAATGAGTATTCTACTTTTTATATCTTTTCATCACTACTTTCTTTCTGTTGAGAAAGAAGGATTACTGGAGATAACTTCTGAACTATGACTCATAGAGGCTTTAGATCTCCCAATATCTCAGAGACTTGAAATTACTTTTTAATTAAAACTGGGAGGGACATTTGGTTTGTTTTGAAGGCAAGATATTTCACACTCTACAAACATATAATTGGGTATGTCATTAACACTGAGAGCAGAACTTTGAGAGCCTTTGAAAATGAAGGAAAAACATTAAAATTCAGTACTGACTTCTGCTAGAACTATTTTCTAAGAAAAATCTTGGCTTGTCTCTGTGTGAAGAGGGCCCTTCACAAAGATAGTGGTGATGGTTGCATGACATCGTATATGTAATTAATACTACTGATTTGTATACTTAATAATGCTTAAAATGACACATTTTATGTTATGTATATTTTACTACAATAAGACAATAAGAAAAATTTCTCAACCCCCCCCACCAAAATACAGGCCCAATGTACTCATACAAGACTCTTGGATAAACTCAAGAAGGCCAAGGGATTGGTGATTTATATGATGACAGAAGGAAGAAGCAGGACTCTATGCACAAGGAAAACTTTCATTTATATTACTGTTTTATGAGTAAAGACTGGTTATTGGGTTACTGACAGAGATTGATTTTTTTTGATAATTTAAAAAAATTTTAATTTATCAATATACAATATAGTTGGTTTTTGTGTCCCTTTATCAATTCTTTTTGTTCATTTCTGGTTTCAAGGCCTTGATGTTTACAGACACTGTTGAATTTGTACAATTATTTATTCACTTTTTCCCTCAGGAAATACTATCTCTTAGGCTATAAAAATTATTTTATTTTAGGAAAGGATAATATTATTTTAAAAATAATTTACCCCCAAAGATTATGAAATTAAAAATACATGGAAATCAACAATCTTTGTGGTTTTGAATACGTTGAAATGTTATAATCTGAGATTTCAATTTTTTAACATGAAAGATTTGGGATGTGTCCCTACTGATTTTCTAAACACTTATAGTTTTTGATTCTTTACACTTCTATCTTTATTTAATACTTTTTTTCATAACCTGGAGACAAACTTCCTTTATTTAACATTACACAGGTATTTTTATAATGAACAAAAAGTCAGGAATATGGCATAGAGCTTTAAGATATATCATATTATTTCTGCAGACATAAACTTTACTTCAAAGCAATTTCTCTATTGTTCCATGACAGCTGGATAGGAAATGCATAATTTTTATATGATTAAAAATGCATCACCATTTTGATCATCTAGAGATCCAACTATTACATCTTTAAAAAAGATTCTATCTTGGTATATAGAAATATAAAAAATTCTATTTGTATTTTTATTAAGATTTAAATGTGAGGTCTTGAAGCTCAGTGGATGATGTCATTTGAAGATTTCGATCTGCCAATTCTATAATACTGAGCTACGTTAAAATAGATAAAAGAAGGTGGAAAGTTAGAAAATTATCTGTAAATAAGAACTGGGTGTTCAAACTATTTGAGTTCATATAATTCAAATATTGAAACCATCACCTTTTTCCTCCCTGAATAAATAGCAGGTTTTATCACTGTTCCTCTTAGCCAAATTATCTAGGCTATTTTTAATCTTCCACTTTAATCTTTTAGGGTAGACATGGTCATACAGAAGGTAAACATACATACTGCCAACTGAATATTCAAGCTTTATTCTCTTGCCAAGGTGTGCTTTGTAACAAACTTGCTGGTATGATTTTATATTCTCTGCAGAAATCACTCTGTGGTAAACCGGGTTTTTTTTGGCCATGGCAGTATCCCCTGCTAAGAGCTAGATAAGTCATAGTATTGAGGAGCCTGCCTGGGACTTAGTTGTTTAATTGTTTTCATGTGTTTGCATTAGAATGGGCATGAACCCCTAACTAGTCAACTGAACAGAGGTCAGGGTTGGATTCCAGGTCCTGTTCTCACAGAGCTAGAACATTCCCTCAGCAGGCTGACCAAGCCAGAACCACCCAGATGTGCCTTCCCAAACTCCTGGCCCATAGAAACCATAAAAGATGATAAAATAATTGTTTTTGGTTTAAGCCACTTTAATTTGGAATAATTTAAAAAACAGAAATATAATCGAAACATATTCAAAAGACAAGAATACAATGTGAAGTCATAAGTACTCTTTTAATTTAAGAATGATTTCACCACCAGGGAGTAGGGCAAACATTATTCAGGTATTTGGATATTAAATAACTGTAACATGTCTTATTTTACTTCAGGAGCAAAACATAAAATATAAAAAAATAAAAAAAGCCTAAAACTTTCTGTTTAAAGATTAAACCATATTATATTTAAATGTTGAATCACACATGTGAGTATGTTCCTCTTTTTTATTAAATTGTCATTAAAGCAGGATGGAAATATGTTTAGACTGCAGAATTTGGCTTTCACACTATAGGTGTTGCTATACATGACACCCCTTTTCAGAAAGATGACTGATATAGACAGGGTGCCCTGTGAGGAATTAAGCACTTCATTTTCACCAAGAAATGAAAGTTTCCACGTGTAAGTAAAGTTTCTCACCATGTGAGCTTTCACAGTGACTTGTTATAGGTGTTGCTATACATGACACCCCTTTTCAGAAAGATGACTGATATAGACAGGGTGCCCTGTGAGGAATTAAGCACTTCATTTTCACCAAGAAATGAAAGTTTCCACGTGTAAGTAAAGTTTCTCACCATGTGAGCTTTCACAGTGACTTGTTGAGAAAACTGACTCTTTTACGTAAAACTAAAGACCAAAGGTGGCTGACACTTTGCCCTTAATCAATGATAGACACATATTGATTTAGATGTAGCAATTTAAATAAACTCCACTGATGAAATTTACATGATGCATATATTTTAACTACTTTGAAAAGAAGTAATATTTGGGACCTTGTTATATTCCAAACTTTCTGGAGGCTTCTTCTTCATTTTTCTCCCCCTCTTCCCCGCTTTCTGTGTTCCTCCAGAGCCCGGTGCTCCTTGGGCATTTCTGCAACCAGGTAGTGGTATAGGGGTGCTCTCCGAAACCATCCTCTAGGAGATCTTTTTCAGTTAATTTTACTGGGTCTTCCATGTATATATACTTAGCCAGTTCTGTGATCAGCTGCAGAATATCACTGTAGTCAAGAGTGGTGGCAGGGAGGATCAAGAATTCAGGCATTTTTGTCTTTTGCTTTTCCTCAATTGTGCTTGCAGACCAGGCCCCAGTACCTGAAAAGCAGGAGGGGGCGATTCCTCTTTCATCTCCTTGGAGCATCCTCTTACCAGTTCAGGCTGGCACCACAACCCAAGGAACCCCGGCGAGTGACGGAAATGCTTGAGCCAAGCTGCGGCTGGAGCTGCGCCTCAGGATGATTTCACGGAAGAGAAATCCTCTGGACCTAGCTTTAAAGGATAAATAGAAGGGTTTTTGCCAGGTTGAAAGGGAAAGTGGTCTAGGTAAAGTAATGACTACCATTTACTAAGTGGGTACTATGCTCCAGGTTTTGTGCTAACTGAGCACTTACATGCACTGTCATGATTAATCTTGGAAACAATCCTGTGGGATAGAAATTGGAGACTCTGGAATTTGAAATCATGTCTGTCAGACTCCAGAGGTTTACCACTGCACTTTACTGCTTCATAAGCAAATAAGAGGATATAGGGAAGTTTTGGTGGCTGGGCTAAGTTTAACAAAACCCATTATTTCCTTTATCACCACTTTGACATAGCCTGTGGCTTTTTAGTATAAATTTCTCTGTCTGGGGCAAACTTATTCTTCAGACAAACTCAGTGATGAGCCCTCTATATTATAGAAAAATATGGCCTTTGAAGATGTATTGTAATTTATTCACAATGTTAAATTCCAAGAAAGCAGTGAATAATAAGGTTGAAATAATTGACACATAAAGTCAACTGGAGTTGTGACCTGGCCTAGTGTTTTGGACAGGGTAGGTTATATGGCCTGCAAAGAAGGGGAAGGAGTTTAGACAGAGTTAATTGACAGGGACAGCCTGAGAGAAGATATTGCAGCATGTATAACCCGAACGGGATTAATATCTAGACTATACAAGGAACTACTGCAAATCAGCAAAGATAACTCAGGAAAACCAATCAAAATGGGCAAAGTACACAAACAAGCAATTCCCAGAAGGAAAAACATCCCAAATGACCAATGAATGTATGAAGAGATGCAAAATCTTACTGGAAATCAGAAAAATGCAAATGAAACAATCCAGCCTACAGTTTCCCCAAAAAAACTGTGTCACAATTTTGGTTAAATGAATACACAGTGCTTACATTATTATAACTATGTAAATACTTTCTTACCTATGATTACATTTTATTTGATTCATGGCTTTTTAATTTTTTAAAATTTTTGGCTAGCTGGCTGGTACAGGATCCAAACCCACGACTTTGGTGCTATAAGGCTGTGCTCTCGCCACCTGAGCTAATTAGTCAGCCCTGATTCACAGCGTTTAAAATAGTTTTATTTAGGTATAATATACAACACATTATGCTGCACATTTAAAGTGGAAAATTCGATAAGATTTAACATGTGTTTACACTTGTGAAATCATTACCGCAATCAAGATATTGAATATACCAATCACCCTCGAAAGTTTTCTTGTACTCCTTTGTAATCCCTACTTACTGCCTATTACCTCATAGGCAACCATTGATGTCTTTTTGTCATGTAGCTTAGCTTGCATTTTCAACAATTTTGCATAATGGAATCAGAGTATGTAGTCTTTTATGTCTGGCTTCTTTTGCTGACCATAATTATTTTGAGATGCATTGATATTGTTGCACTTCACAGTAGTTTTATTTATTTATTGCTGAATTGTATTCCATTGTATGGAATTTGTCTATCTACTCATTCAATTGGTGGACAATTTGGGTTGCTTCCTGTTTTTGGCTATTACAAATAAAACATAAACATTCATGCACAAATCTTTGTAGGGCATATATTTTCATTTTTCTTGGGTAAGTATCTAGGGTAAAACGGTTTATCATATGGTAGTCAGATGCTTAACTTTTTAAGAAACTGCCGAACTATTTTCCAAAGAGGTTTTTATCATTTTACATTCTTATCAGCAGTGTATGAGAGCTCCAATTCTTCCACATCCTCATCAACACTTGATATTGTCAGTCTTTTGTCTGTTTAATTTTAGCCATTCTAATACATTTGTAGTTGTATCTCATTGTGGTTTTCATTTGTGTTGCCCTAATGCATCTTTTCATGTTCATTCATGTATCTTCTTTACTGAAGTATATATTCAAATCCTCTGCTAATTTTTAAAATTGGATCTTTAAAATTTCTTTTGTTGCCTAATGTCCAGCATCTTCAAAACCATTGTTTCATATATTTTGTTCTTTTTTGGTTTGTTTCAGACAGGAGAGTAAGTCCAACCTCTCTTAATCCATCTTGGCTGGAAGCTGAAATTCTCTCTCTTTCTCTTGAGTAGATAATTACTCCTTTTTCTTTCTCTGGTTTCCTTAGTTTTCCTTGTACTTATCACTAACTTATTTTCAAACTCAATGTCAGAAATGTGAATTTCTTCTCCATATGTTCAGACACATCAGGTAATCTAACCGTTTAATATTTTTCTTAGGG
>NW_007734562.1:35587-37972 GCF_000696425.1 Galeopterus variegatus | reverse complement strand
AATCCTCTGCTAATTTTTAAAATTGGATCTTTAAAATTTCTTTTGTTGCCTAATGTCCAGCGTCTTCAAAACCATTGTTTCATATATTTTGTTCTTTTTTGGTTTGTTTCAGACAGGAGAGTACGTCCAACCTCTCTTAATCCATCTTGGCTGGAAGCTGAAATTCTCTTTCTCTTGAGTAGATAATTACTCCTTTTTCTTTCTCTGGTTTCCTTAGTTTTCCTTGTACTTATCACTAACTTATTTTCAAACTCAATGTCAGAAATGTGAATTTCTTCTCCATATGTTCAGACACATCAGGTAATCTAACAGTTTAATATTTTTCTTAGGGTCATCCTTTCTGAAGTTTTCCTTCCTCCTGTTTCAATGTAGATTAGCTGCTATCTTTGTGTTTTACATGGTTGTTGTCCCATGATTTCTGTTAACTAACATTCTACAAATTTACTTCATTTTCCTGTGTTTTTTGGACCTCTTATCTTCCTTTTTCTTGGTTTACTCTCTAGTTTTTGTGAAACATATTATCTAGTAGCTTATTGAGAACAGATGCATGAAAACTAAATATTTTGAGAACTTGTAGGATTGAAAATGTCTTAATTTGTGTTCTCACTTGATTTTAAATTTGGGTGGTTATAGGATTCTAGGTTGGAATGTAATTTCTCTCAGAATTTTAATGAATTGTGCCATTTTCCCCTACAGTCCATATTGCTGTTGAGAAGTCTGATGACATTCCAATTCCAAATTTTTTTTGTTTGCAATCTGTTTTAGATTTTTATTTATTTATTTATTACTTTTTTAAGGAATATATTTTTTAATTGAAATGTATTGATTGTACATACTTATGGGATACAGAGTTTTATTTCCATACATGTATACAATTTGTGATGATCAAATTAGGGCAATTAGCATATTCATCACTGCAAAACTTCATCATTTCTTTGTGATGAGAACATTTGATCTCTCTTCTAGCCATTTGAGAATATACAATAAATTATTGTTAATTACATATGCTTGGCACTACTGTAGAACACTAGAACTTATTTTTCCAATCTAGCTGTAATTTTGTGTCTATTAACCAACCTTTCCTTATCCTCGCTGCCCCCCTTCCCAGCCTCTAGTAACCACGATTCCACTCTCTACTTCTGAAAGTTCAACGTATTTTTTTTTAGCTTCCATCTGAGTGAGAACATGCTGTTTTTATTTTTATGTGCCTGACTTATTTCACTTAACATAATATCTTCCAGACCCATCCATGCTGTCACAAATGACATGATTTCATTCTTTTTCATGGCTGAGTAGTATTCAATTGTGTATACATACCAGATTTTCTTTATCCATTCATCTGTTGATAGACACCTAGGTTGATTCCATATCTTGTCTATTGAGAATAGTGCTATCTGTTTTTCTTTTTGGAGACTTTTAGGACCTCTTCTTTATCTTTAATGTCATAAAAATTTTCATTGATCCCCAGTAAAATGCACTTTTTAAATGTAAAGATTCATATTTAATTTATACAATTATTTTAATTTTTCAAGATCCCTTTTCTCTTTTAATATTTCTTTTTAATTTCATTCTGTTCTTGTTTCATATTTTCTCTTATCTCTTTAGTATCTTCTGATATCTCTTTGAGGTGACTTTCTTTTAGAAGTTTTAACTTTCAACTTTTAAAAGTTTTATTTTGTTTTCTGTATTGACTTTATTTCCTCTGAGCTCCATTTTTCTTTTAATTTATTTTTGTCACACTCATCCATGTCAAGATTTTTCTTCAAATATCTTGTAAATTTTGCCTGTTCATCGTTAAGAAAGAGGGATTAAAGAGTTGATGGAAAGCTCGTGTGTGTGTGTGTGTGTGTGTGTGTGTGTGTGGTGTATGCCTGAAAAGTCAGTTGATCAGGACTTCTCTTTAGGCTATTTAGGTGAGGAGCACACTGCTTCATTGTTCATACTCAAATGTGAGTATGTGGATCTTTTATTTATACATGGCCAATTTTCCCAGGTAGGAATCATTTTACCTTCCTGTCTAGGGATTTCAAGGCTCACTGCCAGTGTTCCAGGAGTCAAGTCAGGGATGGTTCTAAGCAGTCTCACTATTCATACTATATAGAATTTCACTCAGTATGGCATTGCTGCCCTCAGCTGTGCCCAGTGACTCCTAGTCCAAAGTTCCTATAGTTCATCCTCTCTAGTCTTTTGCTGTGGTGACAGAGGGCATTTAAGTGTTTAACTAATTCTTAACACAGACTGATAACCAATTCTTCAATTTTCAGTTCCCCCAGCACCCCAACTTTAGGGTGCCGGTAGACCTAAAACTCTTGTGCCTTTTCCTGGTTCTTTAAGGTTTGCATATTGTCTTTCCCTGTAGGCATTTAGTTTTTTCTTATCTTCTAA
>NW_007734562.1:33271-34494 GCF_000696425.1 Galeopterus variegatus | reverse complement strand
CCAGTAGGGAGTAGAGCTTAATGACTGAATGGAGCTATGTTCTTTTTTGTTTAATCATTTTTTTTTTACTGTGAAATGTAACAAGTGTATAGAAAAGTCTAAAAAAATAGCTCACTTATTTTCACAAAGTAACCAGCCAGGTTAAGAAATAGAACGTTGCCAGTTCACCAGAATCCCCACTCATGCTTGAAACACTCATGCTATAAGAATCTTCATTCTATAACAATAAGTATAATTTCAATGTACCCCCAATATACTAAAACTTATTTTATGGCCTCCTGAATGTGTTTCTTGATAAATAATCCAAATTAACCCTATTTTCTCTATATTTTCCTGCTATCCATTGTATGGAAAAAATATTCAACGTTGATGCAGAGCAACATATAACAGATCTTGCTGAGTAAGCTTTACCACAGCTAGTAAGTGTAATGTTTTAAGGAACATATGTGTGCAGGCACAACCTGGCTTTATCTAAAGGAAACCTTATCTAAGACAGAAAATTGTTTCTCCCTTGAGATATTCATTCTGTAAGACTAATCTAATTTTCCAACATGATTTCTTTTTCTGTGATTTTAGAAGGTCCTGGGGAAACATTGAAGTTAGACTGTGACATAGAGCTAGTACAACATAAGTTGAAAAGTAATATTTCTTAGTAATATTATTTATTCTTCATTTACTAAAAGCCCAACACTCTTCCTGTACAAAGGGCATAGTTCTCTGTGAACCAGAAAAACTATAAATTTTACCTGCTGGTTTTAACTGAGAAGAAGTATCAAGAAATTTCTCCTGTGGGCTCTATAAATTCTGAGATAGTAGACTGCCACATGAAATATAATAAATGTGGCTATTCATGCTTTTTTTCCCTCTCAAAATGACCTAATGATTTGTTGTCCTACTCCCCTTATAAATAGCCACGGAGCATAGTCTCACTAAGTGAGAGGCCTGCTTTTTTTTTTTATGTAAATTGTCAAGCGAGTTGAAGTTTTTGGGCACATAAATCTTTGGCACCTAAGCAGACAATATGTTATAATGATTTAGTGTATGAAGGGTGTATTGGTTATCAAATTTTGTTTACAATTAGTTTCTTTTCTCTCCTTCAGGAATTAAGTTGAAATTGATACCCTTTTTGGAATTTTAGTCTTTATCTGTAATCTAAAGAAAAAGATGGAAAGAATAAACAGGAACACTCAGTCTTCCTTTCTATGTGCAACATTGGGAAATTT
>NW_007734562.1:30457-31721 GCF_000696425.1 Galeopterus variegatus | reverse complement strand
CGGCTAGTGTGTTGGAGTCTTTTGATATCAGATCTCTTAGCAGCCCCTGGGCAGCTAAGAAACTTGGAAAAGAAATTAAAAGAGAGGGCAGAGGAAAACTGTGGAGAAGCAATTTCCCCTTCTAACCCTTTCCCTACTAAGAACGCATGTGTGGAGTCATCACCCCTCATATCTGCTGGCTGCTTGAGAGGCTCTGCCCAGATGGCTGGAGGCAACCCCAATCATCCACCAGTGTGGTGGCTCCATATTCTCCCAAGGCCTGCTCTGCAGGACTTAGGTTAACTTAAAGTCCACTGAGTTAGTACATAACCCAAAGAAACATTGGAATATGGGGCTGAGGAAAGTGCACCTGGAATGGGAGTCAGGAGACAAAAGTTCTAGTTCTAGTTCTGTTATTTATTAGCAAAGTGACCTTGATGTCCCTGGACATTAGGTTTTTTGTTCGTTTGTTTACTCAAGGAACATTGCACTAGATAATCTGTTGGGTTCCATTTAGCTCTCAACCCATTATTCTGAGAGGGTTGAGAATGAGGAAAGAAGCTGGTTTCTCATAAAGTCCTGCTCCTGCTATTGTCAAGTTATCTATTGCCCAAACCCTTTGGTGAGATTTTCTCTTTGGAAGAAATCAGTGTTTTTGATTAGGTTGGCAACACTGCTTATTTCTACTTAATGCTAAGTATTGGCACACCTTCTGTTTTTACATACTGTAGATTAGTCTTTTTATGATGCAAAGTCTAAAATTAAGAGATTGTGATTTGGAAATGTGATATGAATTGCAAACTAATCATTGAATTCCTACCTTTTAAAATAAGGGCTAAAAATTCTCTTGGAGGATTGAGCAATTTCCTGATTGAGTCTCAAGATTTTTGTTCCAGCCCACACTGTTAGTATTCTGAGAGATAGATTTATAATTAAAATCTTAGGTTTATTCTCAGAAGTAACTAATACCTAAACTCAATCTGCCCTAAATAAACTGATCTCTCTCTCAAATGTGTGTTTTCTACCATTTTAAAAGGCACATCTTTTTAATCACCTCTAATTCTTCCTTCTCCTGCACTCTCCACATTCTAATTAATGGCCAGTTTTACTTAGTTCTACTTCTGAAGTGTCATTTTATCAACCTTACTGCCACTGACTCATTACTTCTTTTCTATTAAAATAGCCTTCTATTTTAATCTATATCCACATGAATTCATCTTTTATTTCCATTAAAATAATCTTTCTAATGCACCATTCTGATTATGTCCCTTCCTTGCTTAAAAAC
>NW_007734562.1:28471-30398 GCF_000696425.1 Galeopterus variegatus | reverse complement strand
CTATTGAAATAGCCTTCTATTTTAATCTATATCCACATGAATTCATCTTTTACTTCCATTAAAATAATCTTTCTAATGCACCATTCTGATTATGTCCCTTCCTTGCTTAAAAACCATTAATGACCTGGCATTTATTGTAAAATAAAATCAAAAATTTCCAGTGGGACTTAAAATTTTTTCTTGTTTGAACATGCCAAATATCTATACATTTATTTGATCCCCTACTTTTTCTTTTGCTGTTACTGTAGGCTTGAATGTTGTCTCCCTATCCTCATTTCTGCAAAGTCTTACTCATCTTTCAAGGTCAAGCCTAAAAGTGTCCTCAATCATGAATCCTTACCTGATAATTTTGCATTCAAATAAATGCTCCTTCACCTGAACTCTTATCACAGGTCTTACTACTGTAATATTATGCCACTTTGTATTATCTTCATTCCTATCTTTCCTTCAATGTTAAGGGTTCTTAATAAGTTTCAGGTAATCTTTGACTCCTCAAATCGATGCAAGTTTTACATGTATTTGTATATTTCTGGTAGGAGTAGTTATATTTTTATCAGACTTTCAAAAGATTTAATAACTCAAAATAATTGAGAACCTACTAGTATATTATAAACTTTGAGAGAAAAAGATTTATTTCATCGATTGAAATTTCAGTGCAATGCCTTAAGAATAATTAATAAGTAATTTATCCATAAATAACCAACTGAATAAAGGAAATAATTGAGTATCACATTTAAAAGCTATTAGAGGATTCTCTAAATTCATCTTTAGAATTATGTATTAGATTGTTTTTAAAACTTATCCATGTTTCTAAATTTATAGGATAAGGAGGTTTGATGTATTTCATCAGAAGGATTTTTTTTTCCCTAAAATACTGTGGGATCTGAATACTGGGATTTATCTGGTATGTTGAGAAATGATTAGAACCCCCTTCAGACCTATTGAATTATTTCTAAGGCCCTTGAATCAAGAGATAGCCTAGATTAATCTTCAGGTGGGGACATGGGATCTAAGGCAGATGCAAATCTGTCCCAATGTCTGTGGTGTGGTTTGGTCCGAAACTAGTCTTGGCCCTCTACTTTCCCCTTGCACTCATTCAATCACATTCTGTTAATTTACATTTAGACACACTGTTTGTTTCTCATAAGCAAACTCATGAGGAGCTGCCCTCACCAGATGTGAGCATCCTCACCCTCAGCAGTGGCTTCTTCCAGAATTCTCACCACCCCACTTACCAGTGGAGTTTGGATGATAACCAGACCTGATGAACCAATGTGGAAGCAAGACATGGCTGGCAGTTTACCTGTTTGTTGGCCTGCTTTTCCTGTCTTTGAAGTTAGGGGGTGGGAATTATTTGCAGATTTATGGAGGGCTTGCCAAGGACAGCAAAGAGTGATTACAGATGAGGGAGAAAGTGCTGGCAGCCTGAGAGGGGTTCCACATATTTTCACTTGCAGTTTCTATAAATACAGAGGGCTGCCTCTGGTATTCAGTGAGCATAATTGATTACAGAGACAGTAACTCTGCTGAAAAATGCCATATCTGCTTTGTAGAGTATTACTTGATTTGCACTATTTACCTATAACAAACTAGAGTAAATCTAGGGGTTTCTAGTCTATTTGGAAATAAAATGCATATACTCAAAAGGAGGGTATTTGGGATTTGAAGTTGATCATATACTGTGTGTGTGTGTGTGTGTGTGTAAAATCTCAATCTTCACAATAATTCTTTGAAGTAGGTAGGGACAATGCCAGGGGACTTTAAAAAGTTCATGGAAAAATGGAATTAAAGGATGAAAATAAAAAAATATATAAACTTTTTTCTGAACATAGGTTTCTTCAAGTTCAAGACACTTTTGGAAGCAATAATGCCAGCCATTTGATTCATCCTTAAAAAACTGAGGGTCCTGGGAATTTAGCCACATCAA
>NW_007734562.1:25693-27071 GCF_000696425.1 Galeopterus variegatus | reverse complement strand
TGGACATATAGGTTGGTTCATATCTTGGCTATTGTAAATAGTGCTGCAATAAATATGGGAGTGCAGGCATCCCTTTGATCTGATAATTTCCATTCCGTTGGGTATATGCCCAGCAGTGGGATTGCTGGATCATATTGTAGTTCTATCTGTAGTTGTTTGAGAAACGTTTTCCCGAACTTTATGAAGACCGTTTGCATTATCATTCCCATTTTTTAAAAAAAGAAAACTGAAGCTCAGTGGAGTAAAAAAATTGAACCAAGAAATCATTACTAAAATCCCTAATCTCATGCCCTTTCAATTACATCATAAAATGGCAATAATTATTTGCAACTCAGTTATAGTAGTTCGTAACCTGTTGGTAGCTTTGGAGGGAAGAAAAATCTCTCTGCAAAATAAGTGGCACTCTGAGATCAGAAATACTCATATGCCCTTTGGTAATGTGCAAATAAATATTACAAATATTAATTGAAAGTACTTCAATTTAGAAATAATTAAAAAATAAAATGCACATACCTCTATACTAAAATGCACATACCTCTGTTCTCATTATTTTTAGTGAAGCAGGCAAGCAACAAGAACAAACCCTCCAGAGATTTTTTTGTGTAAAAGTTTTCAAATATTTTAAAAATCTGTTGAGGTAGTTCTAAAGTGCAACTGGCGTTGTGAATCAGTGGTGGAAAGTCAACATTGGAACCAGCTGGGGCAGGATGCCAAGGTCCTGGCTGTGGTAGTGGCAGAGGGAATGAAGAGGCATTTCCAAAAAATATTTAAAAGGAGTGGTGATCAACTGAGAAAAGAAGAAAATGGGAGGGAGAAGTCAATGTTTCCAGTCTGTTACTAGAAGTGGATATTCTTGGCAGAAAGCTTGTTTGATGCAATGGGAGTAGGATAGAAAGACATTAATAAACTTGATTTGGACATGAGATGGTGATAGAGATATAGTTAGCAATACGAGAATAGACTTTTTTCCTGACTAAGTGATTTGTTCTAAACTTCTTTTGTTAGATTCACAATTATGATAACTGTTTTTTTCCAAATTAATATTTGATAAATGTATTTATGTAAATATTCACTTAGGTCTAACAAAAACTCTAACTTGAACAAGACAGCAAATACTATGTTACTACTTCTCCCGAGGATGGAATTTAATTCAGTAGATCTGAGGAGAATGGAGGCAACTTTTAGTGGTTTCTTGCCTAGAAAATATCATCATAGTGCACCTGTTCACATTTTCACTGTGAAGAATGGTCAGATTCTTGGACCGTAATTATATTGCTCTTCATGTATAGGTAGCGTGAATATTATTTTTACATGTGCAATGGACTCTCGATGGGACTTTTGTTGTTATTGTTGTTCTTTTTTGGAGGCAGAGGTTTAA
>NW_007734562.1:23736-25261 GCF_000696425.1 Galeopterus variegatus | reverse complement strand
AATTCTGCTGGGTGGGACCCTATGTGTATATATTGTGGCTACAGACAAAGCAGTATAAGGCATTTCCTTTTGTTCAGTTTCCAGGGTATTTATGGGAAATCAGACCATGAAGTTTGCCCCAGGACATTGTTTCTCTGTGGCCAAGACCAGTGTTTACACATTCTCATTGAGGGAATCTTTAATAAACTGTTCCATTTGCACACAAATTGCTCAGAGAAGGTATTTTACCCTCCTTTATAAAACTTTGGCATTATAAGAATCTATTAAAATAGTGGTTCCATTGTGACAGGTTATACAGGGCTGAAAGTCTGAGGTTCATTTTTAAGAATGCTGTACATGTAAGCAACTAAAATGACTTAATCTTGTAGATTTCGAGTCTTTCTCTCATTGGAGGGATAGTCCCTTTTTATCTTTGGAGGAAAAAAACAGTAACAAAATGTTTCAAAACTTCTCAGTGTTCTTTTGGATCTTAAGATAATTTATAAGGAAAGTATAGGAAGATAATTTTGCTTCATTTTAGCACTGAGGAAGCCATGGCTTTGATCTGGAAAAGTTAAAAAACATTCTCAAGTCTCTACAGGAGTTCAGTTGTGCAGCTGAAATTAGGACCTTGGAGAAGGATCTCTGGCTATTTTTATTCCTCTTCATAAGGAATTCTAAAATATTAGGTCTTGCAGAGGTTTCACACCAATTTTGAAAAGGTCTAATGATATTTCAACAGATTTGGAATGTCTGTGAAAGATTAGGTAGAAAACATTCAATCCCCTCTTTGTGTTCGAAGCAGTCATATGACATTATCCACTCAAGAGAGAAGCCTATTGCCTGGCTACAGTGACTGTCTTTTTGTTTCTTCTTCGCCTCCACTAATTGTTTTATGATACAGCTGCTTTTCCACATTTTTCACCTCCATACTATTTTAAGACTCTTTGTAACATTTATTTAACTTTAGATCTTTTGAGTATATGGTTATATACCATAGAGTGATAGGGAGAAGATGATGAAATAGACACTCAGAACTTTTATTACTGGAGGTTGTTGTATGGCAGGAGAGTATAGCATTGGAAGAATGGAGAAGACGTTATAATATTAGACCAACATACATCACTATAATGCTAGGAGAAGTTTCTTCCAAATTGGGCTTGGATTGGGCCATTTCCTCTCTTCCCTGGTTTAGTGGGAACTATGTGGTCCATACCATCTTTTTTTTTTTTTTTTTCCTTTTTGTCTTTTTTCGTGACCGGTGACAGGATCGCAACCCTTGGTGTCGGGCCTGCACCTCACTCAACCAGTGAGCAGACCGGTCTCTATATGGGATCCGAACCCTCGGTGGGAGCGCTGCCAAGCTCCCACTCTACCGAGTGCGCCACCGGGCCGGCCCAGTCCTTACCATCTTCTAATCCTCTTCTTCATTGAAGTTACTTCAGACTCCAAATATCCATGGCTACCGGGAGGATGGGTCCTGTTGGGAATAACATACATGACTAATTATTTATCATCATAATTAATGATAATTCTGCTGGTAACA
>NW_007734562.1:21715-23000 GCF_000696425.1 Galeopterus variegatus | reverse complement strand
TTTTTTTTTTTTCGTTTTTGTCTTTTTTCGTGACCGGTAACGGGATCGCAACCCTTGGTGTCGCGCCTGCACCTCGCTCAACCAGTGAGCAGACCGGTCTCTATATGGGATCCAAACCCTCGGCGGGAGCGCTGCCAAGCTCCCACTCTACCGAGTGCGCCACCAGGCCGGCCCAGTCCATACCATCTTCTAATCCTCTTCTTCATTGAAGTTACTTCAGACTCCAAATATCCATGGCTACCGGGAGGATGGGTCCTGTTGGGAATAACATACATGACTAATTATTTATCATCATAATTAATGATAATTCTGCTGGTAACATTTTTCTCATTTCATTTTTTTTTGTTTTGTTGTTAAAAAGATTTGCAAGAGTTCAGTGATGACTCAGACTTTTGGGCTATGTGATTATCTTTCTTTTCACTTGCTACTATAGAGAGAAAGCTAGGAGGATATGAGATGTATGTTAAGGTATTTACCTGGGACCTGACGACTGGGTATATTATTTACATTCTCAACCCATATTTCTGGATTCCTGACAGTCATTAACTTTTTCCAATATGTCTCTTCCTCACTGTAGAGTGACATTAAAGATGAAAAAGATTTCTCTTCCTCCTAGATAGACATAGTTAGACATCACACTAGTATACTGCAGATGAGTGAAGACTTCTGTTCTTATGATTGTCCATTGCTAACAGAATTCTCTTCCTGTGCTGTGCTGTGAGGCAGGGCACATGGTCCATTGACTATCCCTTGATTTTCATTTTTTTCTCAGTTCTACTTCTTTTCTTCACTCTTATCTTCTTACCTTTCTTCAGTAATTATTAATGGGGCGCATACTATGGTCTAGGCATCTAAAATGTTTGAAAACACAACCCAAAATGTGTACCTTTTATTAGCATTATAGAGTTAAAAGGGAAATGATAAAACTAAATAGTCATAGAAGTTTTAATAATATCTTCATATATATGAAGCACTCTGTGTGTATGTATGCATGTGTGTACACACACTCACACACATGTATATTAATCAAACATAAGAGTAATGGAATCCAAGGAATAGTCTTTGACATCCCAGTGAATTCTAAACAGATCCTGCATTATGTTGCATACTGTGGCTAATAGAAATATAAAAATACTACCCCATTAGGCCCCCTAACTTACTGATATAATTTCCATCAGGGCTCATGGCAGTTTTATATATGCATTTACTAGGGGAGACTCTGAAATGCTACTACTGTCCTATATCTAAGGAGCTAAAGTATTTTCAGGAAAGACTTTTTAATCTT
>NW_007734562.1:16795-21448 GCF_000696425.1 Galeopterus variegatus | reverse complement strand
TCTTTGGTTTCTTGCCACTTTAATTATAGTCCATCTGGGCTATGTGTATACTTGATGCCTTAAATAGAACATTTTCCAGGACTGTAAGACAGCAGAGTGAAAGCTCAGGTAAGGGAATTGAAGCAAAATTTACAGTTAGAGCTTGGAGGAAGGTGTCATCTGGCGAGTCACTCAAGTAGTCAAACCAACAGCACAGGCTACACACAGTTCATGTTGCCTTAGTGGTAATTATTGCCAAACTATTTTCATGCAGGTTTTCAGTTCAACCTTGGTCCTGGTTTTTATTTTTAAATATTTGTGAGTGTGTGTATATATTCTTTTTGTTGAGATGGTTACATCGGGATACATTTCTTTTTGAATGGTAGAAATTAGAGATGAACCATCTTATCTTTCATTTTTATTTACCCATTCTTTTTTAGATCAGTGGTCAGCCCACTTTCTTCTGTTGGGATACACTTTATGGAAGATGTCTTCATGCACAAAGTGACAGGGGTGTACCAAGTACCTAGGTCTGTGGCCTAGATAAGACACATGCTGGGTGTTGTGCATCTCCTTATGAGTTAGGGTAACTACATTTCTTTCTCTACAATCAACTTTAGAATCATTAATGTTACTATACCACAAATAAAAATTGCTGCTCTAAGAATATGCCAAGTAGCTTCAGAAAAGGTGACAAATATTTAAATTCTAAAACTCCACAGAGATTAAACTTTCATTTTTCCTTTTCTATTTATTTATAAATGCTTTCACTGTGTGTCTAGGTGGCTTTTCCTTACTCTGTGCAACTAGGACTATTGAGAACCCTTGGACAACCTTTAGGTTAAGACAGAACTTTATTGTTGCATTAGCTGATATTCTGCTTCCTCCCATAGTATCAAATATGTTCTTTCCTTTTGGGTCTGATTTTGTATTTTGAAAGCCTGTGAGCACTGAGGGACAAATCATGGCTTCTTTAAATAGCATGGAGTTGAGAAATATGAACAAGTCATTTGCAATGAATACTGGTGAGAATACATTCTCTCTGTTCAGTGTTTGTGGGTCTAACTTTTGTTATTTTAATAGCTAAAACTTTTTAATTAGTAATCTGTTTATTTTAAGAAACATTTTTCCTCAGGAAAATTAAGAAATAGGACTTGAAATTAAAATTTATCATTATCAGTTGGATTTCTTATAATAGCCAACAGAAGATGATGGCCCTGATTTGCATTTGGTTTTTAAGACTGCTGTTTTATGTGTTAGTCAGGGGGTTAAAACAATGTAATGGGAGTAAATTAGTATTTCCTTGAACTGTTAGATCATAGGAATCACCTGGGCCTTATTCCCTGGAGATCTGGATTGGGGAAGGTGAACACTGGGGGTTTGTAGTGTGACTTCTCCAGGTGATTCTAAGAAGCAAGTCAATTTGGGAAGTACTGGAGAGACAGTGTAGAGCTAGGGCTGGGTCTGGAGCTCACAGACTCCTCAAGCCTATTGTCCAGACTGGATCACAAACCCTTCACACACAGGTCTATGAGCCAGGTAACCGGAAAAAGGACCTTGGAGCCTTGGTTGAAGGAATAGTAAGCTTTATTCAGCACACACACTCTAAGAGCTAGGCAGTCCAAAGAGAAACTCAGAAACTCAACTGCTACCGGCAAAGTCCAAAGGAAAACTGAGCAGCTGCCAGCAAAGTAAACATGTTCTATCTTTAGACACAAGCTTTCTGCCAGACAGCCACTGATTCACAAACTCTGAAGAACACACATTAGCAACAAACTAAAAAAAGATACATGGGCATGCATGCGCACTAAGTCCACCCATGCACAACTTGTTTACAAAGAATGTGCTGCACCACCTCCAACCAGACCTGAGGTGAGGGGGCCTGACTAACCTGCTCTATTTTCCCCACAGATGGTAAGTTTTTTTCCCCTTCTAGTTCTAAAATTCCATGGCTATTCTCTATTTATTATGTTCAAAATTGTAGAAATTTAGAGCTAGAAAGTATCTTAGTGCACATTTGGACTAAATCACTCATTAAAAACAAAATATTTTTAGAATTACAGAAAATTTGGAAAATGGATATAAAGAAGAAAATAAAAATAATTATCTCCTACTCTCACCACTTAGACATAACTATATTTATGCTTTGGTTTTTCCTAACTTTTTCTTAACAATATGTCTTAAAAAATGGTAGCACACTACATACATACATATGCATATGTGTCTTTATAACCTGCTATTTTCACTTAATATATTGGGAACATTTTTCATGTCATTAGATGTTTTTTAAAGTTACTGAGTCAATGGTTCAGCTTAATGTAACTATCTTAATGATTTCCCTACCGTTGGTCATTTAGGTTATTATTTCCTTTTTTTCCTCCTATTATAAATGATGCTAAGATTAATATCCTGATTGGAAATTCTTTATGCATATCCTTGTTTATTTCCTTAAGATAAATTCCCAGAAGATGAATTTCTGGAAGTATACATGACGGTTAGCAGCATATACTCTGTGCCATACAGCCCTAGTATGTATGTAGGTTTTAATAATTATTAGTTGTTTATGCTTTGGTTTTCTCATATGCAAAATGGGGTTAATTATAGTACCTATCTCATATGATCGTTGTGAGGATTAAATAAGCTAATATACATAAAGCACTAAGAACAATTCACTGGACAGAATAAGAGTTAAATGTTGGCCATTATTATTCTGGTACTAAATCAATGTGCATTTGAGGCCTTTAAAGAGTTATTGTGAATTGTTCTTCTGTGAAGGCTATAACATCAATGTTCCCCTGAAAAATGTTTACCGTCCTTTTGTCTACATCTTTACCAACATTGCCAACCTTTATTCATTTATCTCATTGTCAGGCATCAACAGATTTGGGACTAGAATACAGCTCTACAACTCCACAAACTTGTCCTTTCACAGTTCTAGATTAAGAATTTTACATTTATACATTTTAATGCACCTTGTTTCGTAGTTAAGCCTTTTTGGAGTTAAGCCTTTTTTGTCCTCCAGATGTAATATAACTGTGGGAACAATGAACCAATAAAGAAATCATTCCCAGGATACTATGTGGTTAATTGATTGTAACTTATAGTTTTTTTCCTTTAGGAACAGAAATTGGCATTATAAATATTTATAGGAAAAAACTTGAAAATGTAAGATTCTTTAAACGTTATTGTTCCCTGAAAGTGAAATAAAAGTGGGTCTTATTAGTGGCTCACTAGAGGGCACTGTGACTCTTCTTTTCAAGTTATACTGTTTGAAAAAAAATATTCTGCTTTGTAGAGTATTTACCTTCTTTGGTGAGGCACCCTTGTAATTCCTGCAGCCACAAAGAGCTAGTGGAGGACTTATATGCCTCTCTCAGGTACAGACACATGCTTGCAGCACCAGTGAGCCCGCCCAAGGCTGCTGACCCCAGCAAGGGGGCTTCAGAGGGATCTGGCATCTCTCTTGAGGGCCTACTCACAGCCCCAGTGTTCTTGTGTGAGACAGCCCACACCAGCTGAGGAGTTCCAGTAATGTTCTAGGGGTCACAGGGGCCTGTCCATAATCACAGTCGCCTTGGCCAGAGTGGCCACTCCTGTTGAATAGCTACAGAGGGCCCCAACATCCCTCTTGGGAGGAAGTTTCCCACCCCAAACTGCTAATACCTTGCTCATAATACCCCACTTCGACAGTGGTGCTGTAGAGCATTCAGTGTCCCTCCTGAGAGTACAGGGCCCCCCACACAAATGCAGTGACCCCACTCAGTGTCACCCACTTCAGCAATGAAGCTACAAAGTAACCCAATACCTCCCCTGGGGTACAGTGCTCTGCCCAGAGCCCCAGTGACACCAATGAGTCATCCACTTTAGCTAGGGGCTTCGGAGCACCCCAGTATCCCCCTTAAAGCCTAATGTCCTAATCCTCACCCCTGGAAATCCTGCACAAGGTCATCCATTTAAGTTGAGGACCTTCAGATAACCTCTGAGCACCTATCAGGGTCACAGGACACTAGCTAAGGTGCCAGTGAGGCCACTCAGGGTCATCCAATCTCAGCCAAGGAGTGACAGGGTATCCAAGTGCTTCTCCCAAGATCCTGAGATCTCACCCATGAACTTGACAGCCCAGCTCCGTGTCCCCCACCTCAGCAAGGGACTACTGACTGCCCCAGTGCCTAGGCCATGGAGGCACTCATAGATAACTCTGACATTGAAAACGGTCAAAGTAACCAACCAGAGATTATGCTACTGCCTCTACCCAGAACCAAAACACAGGATTTAAACCACACTTTAGATCAAGTGGACTTGGCAGGTATCTACAGAATATTTCATCCAACAGCTACAGAATATACATTCTTCTCATCAGTACATGGAACACTCTCCAGGGTAGACGACATGTTAGGTCACAGATAAAGTCTCAACAAATTTAAAGAAATTAATTTTGAGTATCTTTTCAGACCACAATGGATTAAAACTAGAAATCAATAACAAGTGAAACTTTTTCTAAAATTTATTTTTATTGGCATATTCATTATTACAAATCATACCCCTTATCCAATCTTTATGCCCCTTATCCAATCTCTCCCCTTTCCCTCCTTATCCCTCTCCCCCCTCTAATAAACATAGATTTGTTCTCTCCATCTGATAGATTAACTGTTCCTCTGTTGGTTTGTTGCCTAG
>NW_007734562.1:14936-15931 GCF_000696425.1 Galeopterus variegatus | reverse complement strand
CAGATGCTTCTTCTATTACTCTGGAGTGTGCTTTGTGGAGAGAGAGGACCTCTTCTTTTTTGTTTTTTGGTCTCTGCTGGTGCCTCTCCTTGTGTCAATGCAGTTGAGAGTCTGACGTGCCATCTGCACAATGGCTGTGACTGCTGCTATAGAGATTAGTCGCTTATGTGGCAGCCATGGCAATTGGGGTAGCTATGGTGGGTTACCTGCGTGGAAATGGTATTTTTGGTTTGTTCTTTACCTGGTTGTGGGCAGGTTCAGCTTCCCTTGTCTCCATGCCTCAGGACCCTGGTTGGGCCCCGGAGTGGTGGTAGGACCTTGCCTAGTTGTGGCTGGGTTGGACTTCCCCTAACTCTATGCCTCAGTCCCTTGGCAGGGCCCCAGAGCGGTGGTGGCAGCTTGCCTAGTTGTGGCTGGGTTCAACTTTCCCTGGTTCCATGCTTCATTCTAAGATGTTGTGGAGCTGTTGGGGGGGAGGGGAAGTGGGGAAGGGATAGGGAAATAGGGTGGGAGGAGGAGGAAGGAGGGGGGCATGGTTGAGGCCTATGGCACCCCCTCATTCTGGCAGGGGAACCTGGGGCACTTCCTTTGGCAGCTCAGTGGTCATTGTCGGGCTAGTTGTGGATGTTAGGGGGGCAGGGCTGAGGCCTTTGGTCCCCCACTGCCCCAGTTCAGGAGCTTGAGGTCCTACAGTGGCTTGGTGGTTGTTGCTAGGCTGGTTGCAGGTGTTTGGGGGTGTGACTGAGGCCCTCAGTCCCCCTTCACCCTGGCTCAGGAGACGGGGGCATTTCCTGGTTGGCTTGGTGATCCTCGCTGAGTTAGTTGCAGATATTGGGGAGTGTGGCTGAGGCCCTTGGTCCTCCCCACTCCCTGACTTGGGAGCCCACAGGGCTTCTGGTCCTTCTGTATTTTATAGGTGTCCTTTGGTGGTGTTAAACCTTTACTGGTTAATATCAAACTTTGTCTCTGGTCTGTGGGTATTTTGTTTTTTCTTT
>NW_007734562.1:12276-14099 GCF_000696425.1 Galeopterus variegatus | reverse complement strand
TTGGTTGATTTGTGGGAGAGAGTGATGCTGGGGGCCATTTATTCTGCCATTTTGACTAAAAGCCTCCTAAACTTTGGAAATGATGCAAATACATGGAAATTAAACAACATGCTCCTGAATGACCTATGGGTGAAAGGGGAAATTAAACAAGAAATCAAAAAATTTCTTGAAACTAATGACAATAAAGACATATCAGACCAAAACCTATGGGATACTACAAAAGCAGTACTAAGAAGGAAGTTTATTGCAATAAATGCTTACATCAAAAAAACAGAATGACTTCAAGTAAATGACCTAAAGTTACACCTCATAGAACTAGGAAAACAAAAACAATCCAACCCCAAAATCAGTATATGGAAAGAAATAATTANTGGAAAAATTCAACATCCCTTATGATAAAGATCCTCAGCAAATTAGGTATAGAAGGAAAGTATCTCAACACAATAAAAATGATATATGACATACTCACTGCCAATATCATCCTGAATGGGGAAAAACTGAATGCTTTTACTTTGAGCACAGGAACAAGACAAGGATGCCCACTTTTACCACTTCTATTTCACATAGTATTGGAAGTACTTGCCAGAACAATCAGGCAATGGAAAGAAGTAAAGGGCATCAAAATTAGAAAACATGAAGTCAAATTGTCCCTGTTTGCAGATGACATGATCCTGTCTATAGAGCTGATAAACAATATCAGTAAAGTTGTAGGATACAAAATAAATATACAAAAATCAGTAGCATTTTTATACTTCAACAAACTAATAGAAAAAGAAATCAAGAAACCAAGCCCATTTATAATAGCTACCAAAAAAATAAAATACATAGGAATAAATTTAACCAAGGAGGTGAAAGATCTCTACAATGAGAACTACAAAACACTGCTGAAAGAAACTAAAGAGGTCACCCAAAGATGGAAAGACATTCTATGTTCATGAATTGGAAGAATTAACATTGTGAAAATGTCCATACAACCCAAAGCGATCTACAGATTCAATGTGATCCCCATCAAAATATCAATGACTTTCTTTACAGGAATAGAAAAAACAATCCTAACATTCATAAGGAACAACAAAAGACCCCAAACAACCAAAGCAATCCTGAGGGGGAAAAAAAAAAAAAGCTGGAGGCATTACACTTCCTGACTTCAAATTGTACTACAAAGCTATAGTAACCAAAATAGCATGATACTGGCATAAAAATAGATACATTGACCAATGGAAGAAATAGAGAACCCAGAAATCAATCCACGTACTTACAACCAACTGATCTTCAACAAAAGCACCAAGAGGACACATTGAGGAAAGGATAGCCTTTCAATAAATGGTGCTGGGAAAATTGGATATCCTTGTGTAGAAGGATGAAACTTCACCCACACCTCCCACCATGTTCCAAAATCAACTCAAAATGGTTTAAAGACTAAATATAAGACCTGAAGCTATAAAACTCCTGGAAGAAAACATAGGGGAAACACTTCAGGACATAGGATTGGGCAAATATTTTATGAATAAGACCTCAAAAGCACAGGCACACCAAAGGAAACAATCATCAGGGTGAAAAGACAGCCTACAGAATAGGAGAATATATTTGCAAACTATACATCTGACAAGGTATTAACATCCAAAACATACAAGGAACTTAAGAAATTACACAGTAAAAAATAAATAAATAAACCCAATTAAAAAATGGGCAAAGGAGCTGAGTACATATTTCTCAAAAGAAGACAGTGACGGGCCATAATAATCATATACAGTGTATATTGACAAAATAAAAAAAATAAATAAAATAAAAAAATAAATAAAATAAAAAATAAAAATTAAAAT
>NW_007734562.1:0-11568 GCF_000696425.1 Galeopterus variegatus | reverse complement strand
AATATTTTATGAATAAGACCTCAAAAGCACAGGCACACCAAAGGAAACAATCATCAGGGTGAAAAGACAGCCTACAGAATAGGAGAATATATTTGCAAACTATACATCTGACAAGGTATTAACATCCAAAACATACAAGGAACTTAAGAAATTACACAGTAAAAAATAAATAAATAAACCCAATTAAAAAATGGGCAAAGGAGCTGAGTACATATTTCTCAAAAGAAGACATACAAATGACCAGTAGGTACATTGAAAAAATGCTCAACATTTCTAATCATCAGGGAAATGAAAATCAAAACCATATTGAGATATCATCTTACCCCAGTTAGACTGGCTTTTATCAAGAAGACAGAGAATAACAAATACTGGTGAGGATGTGGAGAAAGGAGAACACTTCTACACTGTAGGTGGGACTGTAAATTAGTACAACCATTATGGAAAACAGTATGGAGGTTTCTAAAAGAACTACAGATAAGATTCAGCAATCCCACTTCTGGGTATATACCCAAAGGAATGGAAATCATCATGTCAAAGAGATACCTGCACTTCCATGTTTATTGCAGTTCTATTTACAATAGCTAAAATATGGAACTAACCTAAATATTCATCAATGGATAACTGGATAATGAAAATGTGGTATATACACACAATAGAATACTACTTAGGCATAAAAAAGAATGAAATTCTGCCATTCACAGCAACCTGAATGAGCTTGGAGAAAACTTAGTGAAACAAGCTGGGCACAGAAAGAGGAATATTACGTGTCCTTACTCATAAGTGAACTTAAAAAAAATTAAATACTGAAAGAAAGAAGTAAAGAACAATCACAATAATATGTTGAACTTCCAGAAGGAGAGAACTGTGGTTACTAGAGGTGTGAAAGGGGAAGGGGGAAGGGGTTAGCAAGAAATTCTTGAATGGACACAAAGAATGATTACATTTTCTAATGATGAATATGCTAATTATTCTGATATGATCATAACTTATTGTATACAAGTATTGATAGTTAACTCTATACCCCACGAATATGTATAATGAATTATGTTTCAATGAAAAAATAAAAAACACATGCTATTAATCAATAGTTATGAAATAAGCATTTACATTATAGTGATTTCAAAGCACTGTTAACCATTATATAACAATGGTGTGAAAGGGGAAGGGGGAAGGGGTTAGCAAGAAATTCTTGAATGGACACAAAGAATGACTACATTTTCTAATGATGAATATGCTAATTATTCTGATATGATCATAACTTATTGTATACAAGTATTGATAGTCAACTCTATACCCCACGAATATGTATAATGAATTATGTTTCAATAAAAAAATAAAAAACACATGCTATTAATCAATACTTATGAAATAAGCATTTACATTATAGTGATTTCAAAGCACTGTTAACCATTATATAACAATGTTTTTCCCCCACAGAGTGACCTGGGCCTTTAGCACATACCTTTTTTTTTTTTTGGACCGGTAAGGGGATCACAACCCTCAGCATGGTGTTGTCTGTACCATGCCCAACCAGTGAGTGCACTGGCCATCCCTATACAGGATCCAAACCCGCAGCCTCCGTGCTACCAGCACTGCATGCTCCGGAGTGAGCCACGGGGCCGGCCCTTTAGCAGATACTTTAGATTTTGCCTGACATAGCTCCAAAGGCATCCTTATTTTTACTCCTTTAAATTCTGTGCTAAAAGAGAAAGCTCTCTTAGCACTCATGATATTTCCCACTTCACTGCTAAGCTTGGGATCAAGTTAGGAAAATTGGCTAGCAGCATTGCTTTGCCTTTTAAAATTACTTTCCCGGGAGACTACATACTGGGTAGTGTATCAAGTAGCATCTTTATTAACAATTTACACAATGTTTTCCATTTACACAACATAAAAACCGAAGAATATTTGAAGTGGTAGTTGCTGGTTTTAATTTGATAAACTTTCAAATGATTTACCAAGTTTTCTCTTTTATATATTTGTCGTTTGTAGTAGGTTGAGGAAATAAATCCTGGTATTATTAAGTGGAGTTGGTTTAAGAGAGGAGTTGGTTTAAATGAGGAGGGGTCTTGTAAAATTTTTAGCAACCAGATGCTGGGTTCTTTTCGTAAAAAAAAAAAAAAAGGGGGGCTTTTAATTTCTATTACTGCTTCTATGTGGGAGCCAATCTATTGAAAACCAGTTTTCCAAATGAATTAATTTCTTTATGTTTTTCTAACAAAACTCCTCTTCCACAACAGTTCATCTGCCCTATCCTCCCCCATCTCCTTCATCCTCTGAATTCAGAGTTTGTTGTTTTGGCTAGATTCTTTTTAATTCCCTCCCTCCTTTCCTCTTTTCTTCTCTCAGTAATTAGTCTAACAGGCTGCAGGGCTCTGCATCTCCAATTGTGTGTATTGTATACAGTCGTCCCTTGGTATCTCCTGGGGATTGGTTCCAGTACCCTCCCTGGATACCAAAATCCCTGGATGCTCAAGTTCAGCAGTTGTCCCTGTGGAATCTGTAGATATGAAAAGTCAGCCCTTCATATACATGTGTCCCATATCCCAAGAATACTATATGATGTATAGTATTCTGACCCGTGCAGCTCAGACCTGTGTTGTTCAAGAGTCAAATGTATTTATTTTTTCATTTTGAGAGTGACATTTTATAAAAATAGCCAAACCTTCTAATATAGCATCTTACTGCATATACTGGATTCAAATCATGCTTCTGGATATGGTTTGTTCCTTTCACTGTAAGGCAGGATATAGTAGTCCCTGCCATCCATGAGGAATATGTTTGAAGACCCACAGTGGATGCCTGAAACCTCAGATAGTACTAACCCCTATCTATACTATGTACAAATTTCTTTTTCCTTCTTTACAATTTTACAGATAGAAGATTCAGTCTTACTATAGATCTTAGGAACCTCAGCATACAATTTTTTTCTTTGGTTATTAAGTCAAGAACTTTCACCTTTTCACTTAAAGGAAGCACTTTATGGCTTCCCTTTGGCACATCCGAATTACTAGCATCACTACTCTCATGCTTTGGGGCCATTATTAAGTAAAATAAGGGTGACGTGAATACAAGCACTGTGATACCGTGACAGTCGATCTGATAAACCTATATGGCTACTAAGTGGTGCACTGGCAGGTAGCACATACAGAGTGGAGACGCTGGACAAAGGGAAGATTTACCTCAGCAGGCTGGAGCAGGATGAGAGGTTTCATCACACTTCTCAAAATGGCACACAATTTAAAATTTACAGATTGTTTATTTCTGAAACTTTCCATTTAATATTTTTGGACTTTGGCGGGCCAGTGACAACTGAAACTGTGGAAAGCAAATCCACTGATAAAGGGGTACTACTATATTTTTAATAGTGTTGGCAAGCCTTCCCCTCAATATCAGCATTTATAGCATGCTTAATGGAGATCAAAGGTGGAGAGGAGGGTGGTGCTCTCTGTCTCCTGGACTTGGGTAGCACTTGAAATTGCAGGTGGCATTAGTGGCCAGTTTAGCTCTTAATGGTTCCATGCAGATATAAGGCTTACTACTTTAAACATGAGTTCTTTCCTGCTCTGGCACTCGGGTCAAAATCCCTTTCTGCCCCCTTTCTGCAGCATAATAATAATAGCTAACATGATTGAATACCAATATATATGGCAGGCTGAGCACTTCCTATACAAGGGGACTTCAAAAAGTTCACGGAAAAATAGAATTGAAAGATAATACAAATCCTTCTATAAACCTTTTGAAGACCTCTCTCACATTATTGGTGCTTACAGTTACAGGTCTTCATCATCTTTTCTTGGCCTAAGCATGATTGGGATTGTATTCTTTGTAAGGGAACGTATTTTCAGCAAAGTTATCTTGTGGGCAGCAATTGAGAATTACCTGGACGTCAGGGACTTTCAGAATGACCCCAGGACTCCCTTCATTACATTTAAAAAAATAATAGTTTGGGTGGAAGAGATTATAGAAGTAAACAATATGCAATGGAGCATCATGAAAATATTAACCCCCCGTTTTTTCAAACCCCCTGAAATTAATGTTTCTTTGCAGCCATTCCACCATTATACTTCCTGAGTAGGGGAGAATTGCTGCCTTGGGAAGAGGAAGATGGATGTAAGGGAAGTCTAAGGAAGGCCAAGCAAACACAAAATCAGGCGGGGCTGAGGAAAGGAATGGTCAGACGTGCGTGTCGGGTCTTCCCCGCTGGGGCAAACCTTGGCGGGTGGGAGGGGTGATAAAAAGGGAAGGAGTTCTGGGCCTCACTCCAGGGGTAAACCTGACATTGGGGATGGGAAGCAAGACGCCCCTCGTTGTGCCCCTGTGGCACTGACAGCTGAAGCACTGGAAAGACTGGGCTGCGCAAGCCCGCCGGTCACGTGCGGACCCCAGGGTGAGGGCGGTGGCGCTGCGCAGGCGCATCCTGGAGTTCGTGCACCCCCCGCAGTGGCGCGCGGGGCTGGGGGTCCTGGGAGTGGTGGGAGTCAGTGGGGGACCGGCCAGCGTCAGAATAGGGGGCACCCTGGGAGTTGCCCTTTGCGCCTCCGGACTCCGTGGGGCCAAAAGCTGGGTGTGGCCAGCACGCCCGTGGTAGGCGCCTGAGGACAAGGCTGGGGATGGTGGGGATGAGGTCCCCTCTGGGAGGCTCAAGAGGAGTGCGCTGCCTGCTGATCCTCAGTCAATGGGCCATTACCCCCAAAGGCCCGTGATTATCCAGAAGTTACTCTTCTAACCTGGAAGTGTCTTACAGCCAAAGAAAAGGAGTCATCTGAATCGACAGGTTTACCTTTCTTCCTAGCTCCGTTGAAAGCCACGTTGTATCAGTTGTAGGTAGTAAGGGAGCCACATTTTCATGAAGCACTTGAATGTACTCTGTTCTTTTCAGTCTCACAAGGCACAATTACTTTTAAAAATACAGAAAACTAGAATTGGAAAAGTTAGGAAAAAAGCTTAATCTGTTTAAGGAGAAAAAATCCGAACCCTAATACTATTTGGTTTATTTTCTTCCAGAAAGTACACAATAATGTCACAAAATTGGGGTCATGCTGTATATACAATTTCCTGTCCTGAGTTTTACACTTCATGCTTTATTTTGAGCATTTTCCCAATTCATTAAATGTTCAATGGCTATAAGTTGATTGCACTCTTCACCTTCCTTGAATGTTTCTCCTGGCCTCTTTACTGCCACAACTGTCTCCTTTATACCTCTCCTGGGTGCATCAGGCTTCCTCTTTTTCAGTCATGCTTGTATTTTGGGAAGCTTTTTTAGTAATGCAGCTACCATTAAGTAATCACTCTCTTGCCTTGTACATATTTTGCTCCATTTGTGAAACAGTGCCTCATCCATAAGTTGAATTGGAATCAGGAAGCAATAGGCAGACTGGCCTGTAATTCCATATACTGAGAATATTTTTGTGAATAAATTGTGAGCACTTTTACTTGAAAAAGTTTCCTGAACCATCACAAACTGTATTCTCCAATCTTCCAGCCAAGTAATAAGTGTTTTTGATAGAAAGGAGAGGGTTAGGTGGCTTAGCTGGGGTTAAAATATTATGGCCATGGAAAATGCCCAAAACTGTATGAACATGCTCTGCTAGGAATTGCTCTTTCCCCACGTATATACAGAAGGCAATTCCTTTTACAAGTGAAAAGCTTATTCTTATTATATTGTTAAAAAACTTGGGTTTATTTTCATTTTCTCTCTTTAACTGAAGGCACTTACAACTTTCCTCTCTTCAGCTATGATTGGTGTATATATCAGTAGTACCAAGGTAGCTTTATTTTCTACCTTGAACTTAAGCTAGATGAGGAAATGGGTCTAGAATGAAGGAATGACTAGCTAGTCTCAATGGTAATTATTTAAGACTTCCAGTTAGTTATTTTTATATTTTAAAATTTAAAGATACCAGGTTTTATGTTTGATTTGATTATTTAAATAACTAAAGAGTTTATAAAATGATTTTGAAATTACTTCTTGAAGAATGAAGCAGGCACTGAGAAGGGAAACATGTTCTTCCCCTTCTCTCCTTCCTCCCAAAGTACACCCTGTCCATAACAAACCCAGCATTTGTAAATTTGGGAAATAATTTTGGGTTTGAAATCTTGAACAATGAGATGATTTTGAAATTACTTCTTGAAGAATGAAGCAGGCACTGAGAAGGGAAATATGTTCTTCCCCTTCTCTCCTTCCTCCCAAAGTACACCCTGTATAACAAACCCAGCATTTGTAAATTTGGGAAATAATTTTGGGTTTGAAATCTTGAACAATGATTATTTGCCAGGGATATATGAAAATGGAAGGATGAAGAACACGAAGGAAAGATTTATTGTAGAAATATTATTTTAGGTGTAGGCATATTATTGCCTTTTTACTTTTCTGGCAAAGGTAGAGATGCTATTGTGAATTCTATTAGGTTCAGTTATAGTATGTAAAATTATTCTCAGACTTGGCCCTTACATGGAAAATTACATTCTGGAGGTCATCTTTTAGAGCCATATTACCAGGCTTAGCTTGGGGGGAGAAAATTATTTTACAGCAATTAGGAATTCAGAGCCATGGTACCCAGGCTGAGGACACTGGCTAAAAAGAACTGGAAGAGAATTAATTCAGCTTAGGCTGAGAATACTCTTAGTATAAATAGTCTCTGACTATGCTCAATTTAAGTTTAGTATGTTAGGGGAAAAGCACATGTATTTTACCAGAATTCAGTACTATACATGACTGTTTAAAGAGTAGATACACTGCTATATCAATCAAACAGGGAATGAAAGTATGCTTGGTCTGGGGGCTCTCCCATACAAAGATAGGACTTTCACTTGATGATGGTAGCTGCTTTAAGAGAAGAAATTGGAAAAAAAGAGAGGCTGTTATATATTTAATATCATTGGATGAAATATCACAGGACAAATAAAACCTTCTGAGATATATTGTAAATATAAAGAACTGTATGTAAAAAAAACCATTAAAAATCATATTATAATAATGTGAGAAGGGGAAGTTAAGGTTAATAGTAACTCTCACCCTTAGGCCAACACAATAACTTTTCTTCTATATCATTTAATTTATGTACATGCATTTAAAAAGAGGTATTTGGATCTAGGTTACACAATTCATTGTTCTTTATTCTTTGTTCTTTTGATTTCCTGTCAGCTCCTCAGTAAAAAAAATTGTTCTTAAAAACTCTGCTGCCAGGAGCCAGGCTTTGGCTAGTGCAATTTTTCCATGTTAACCTTGCTCATAGGCAGAGCCTACATTAAACATAAGTTTGATACAAATTGGAAAGAAAATAATAATGAGGCTTATTCAGCATTATAATAATTTTGCCTAAGAAAAAATGATGCAAATATTTATTATTATAAAATTATATTATTAATAATTTAATTATTTTTGAGGCATTTTCTCACACTTTGTGGAGGGCATTTACTCCGTGAGCAGACTGAAAGTCTATTTTACAGAGCAAGGACTAATGAGTATATAGTCATTTTTTTCTTTATTATTTATTCTGTTATGGCTGGAAAAAATGGTTTGAATGAAAGAAATTATATTTATGAAATATAGTGAAGAACATATGGCTATTAGGTCTTAATAGATTAGCTATGCAAGTAGAAAATGTCCCGAAGCCCTTGAAACTTTTATTCGGTACTTAGCATTTGCATTAGCCAATATCTCCCTTTCTAATTTTTAATAAGAGAAATATTGCCTACCTTCCCCTCTCATCTATTACATGGATCAGATATACTTCATCAAGTATCTGGTATATATCCTCTAGGAGCTTCTTCATAAAGAAATTTTTTTTGAAAATTCCAGTAAAAGGAATGGAAAAGAGAAGCTTCCTCATGTTACAGGTTTTATTGTCTTCCCATCACCCCTTTGTGTCTTGGCATATACTAATATATGAAGGTATGATAATCTTCATAAGAAATTGTGTGATTGGAGATAACTATCACAAGTTACAAATCAGTTTCCTTTGCCAAATAAATATAAGTGGGAAATAATACTCTATCTTCCAATAATGCTTTTTTGGCTCCCCTTCTGCCTGGTCTTAAAAGTGTTATTTCTTATTCTGCCTTTGTTCCTCATCTATCCTCCATGATATGTGCTTCACTTGATGGACGTCAATCATACATGGTTTCAAAGAATTCCTGTACACTAATGACTTGCAGATCTATATTTGCACTCTAGGGCTCCCTCTTAAATTTCTGGTACATATAGACAGAAATCTTCCAGTTGTCACATAGACATTTCTTGCACTTATTTGTTCATTAATCCAATGCATTTTTTACTTAGGACCTAAATATGTGCAAGGTACTTAACATATCCAGAATTTCCCATTTTAATTTTCTTTCCATAAGTTAATGCTTATCTCCAGATAACAAAAATAGAAACCCGTGACTAGTTTTTCCCTCATTCCCTTGGCAACGGTAATGGTAAAAATTCTGACACTGTGATAGGCATTTAACATATTTCCTTAATTCGTTGAATCCACATGACTCCTCTAAGAATTAGGAAGTATTATTATTTTTATTTTACAGACAAGAAGAATTTGAGCTAAGAGTTATGTATATTATTTAAGGCCATACTAAACCAGGATCTTATGTAGTAACAAAGACCAACAAATGTTCTCCTTTGTTAACAACACTGATACGTCTCCCTCTTCTCCAGTCTTTCTGCTATGAGTGTGGTTCATCACTTGGCCTGCACTGCTTTAACCAATTTTCCTTGGTTTATATCTCTCCAGTTCCTCCTTAGTACTGCTACCAGATAAATATTTCTAAGATGTGATCATGATACTTGTTGCTGTAGTTTAAGTGTTTTCCTCTCTGAAACTCATGTTGAAACTTAATCCCTAATGTGGCAGAATTGAAAGGTGGGGTTTTTAAGAGGTGATTAGTTCATGGGGGCTCTACCCTCGTGAGTGGATTAATGTACTCAGAGATTAATGTGTTAATGTGTTAAAGGGTTAAAGTGGGAGTGGGACTGGTGGCTTTAATAAGAAGAGGAAGAGAGACCTGAGCTAGCACATTCATGATTTCCCAATAAGAATGCTTCTTCCTTTTAAAAAATTTAAATAGTGCAAATGCGTGGATAAAAATGTCAGGATTCTATAACACTGTGGTTCTTAAAAAATGCAAAAATGGATATAATTATTTTGGTTTAGGAGCAGCCTAACCCATACTATCCGCTGAAAAACAAAACAAAAACAAAAACACCAAAAGATAGAGTTTGATTTGTTTTGCTGTGTGTCTCAGAGAATTATATCAGATCTAATGATGGTTATTTAAAGGGCCAGTTTCTACTGTTGAGATTTGAGGAATGTGCATTCATTATAAATCATTAGGTTTTCTTTAATGAGTTATTATTTAATAATATAAAAGTGCTCTTTTCTGCATTGCAGTAGAAAAATGTCATACTTTTAAAAAATGGACTTCAGTTTTTTCGTGTTCTATTAATGGAACACTACAGTCTTTTAAGATATGCCTTTTCACATGTTATAAACTGTATATTTATTATGCTCCTAATTTTGGTAAATACTTAAAAAATATATATATTTGCATAGGAGGACAATCAGCGAAATACTTATATGGTTCATTTCTGGAGATAGTATTCAGGAGACTTTATTTGCTTTATGTTGTACTCATATGTTAAATATATACTACTTGTGTGGTAGAAATAATAAAGGGAAAAGACAATCAGCGAAATACTTATATGGTTCATTTCTGGAGATAGTATTCAGGAGACTTTATTTACTTTATGTTGTACTCATATGTTAAATATATACTACTTGTGTGGTAGAAATAATAAAGGGAAAAATGAGATATTTAAAAAATAAAAATCATTTTTCTTAAGTTAAAATTAATTTTAATGATGTATCGTGTTCAACCCAGTATATTCCACATATTCTTATTTTAATGTGCAATCAATATTATTTTAAAGTGCAAAAGTTATTGAGATATCTTGTGGGGTTTTTTTCATACTAAGTCTGAATTCCAGTGTGAATTTTATATTCACCTCACATCTCAGCTTGCACTAGCCCCACTACGAGTGTTCAGTGGCCACATGTGATCATTGTCACCATATTGCACAGTATAGGTCTTTACAGTCAAGATGACCATATAGCCTAGGTGTGTAGTCGGCTATACTATATAGGTTTGTGTCAGTACACTCTATGATGTTTGCACAGTGACGGAATTGCCTAACAGCGCATTTCTCAGAAGGTATCCCCACTGATAAGCAATGCATGACTGTAATCGTAGCTCCTTTGGATTCTCTAGTTTTTCATCTTCTCACTCAACATCTTAATCAGCTGACAAAGGAAATGAGAAATAAAAATAAAAATTATTACAAACACCTGAAATATCAAGTGAGGCACTGCAGACACTGTCAATTCTACGCAGTATCCACCTTAATCCTTCCTTGTCCCCCTTCCCCACTTTTTTTTTGAGAACAGAACACAGATTGTGTTTGAAGTATAAATGTGTCCACTCCAGTGATGGGTCATGACTGGTCTAAGCCAGTGTTTCTCAATGGAGACACTTTGGTGTTTTGGGCAGTGCAAGTCTCAATTGTAGGGGTTTGCTCCTCACATTTCAGTGTTTCTGCCATCACTGGCCTCTAGGTTCTAAATGCCAGTAACACCACTGGTGCACTTATCATTGTGTAATGTCCTTACAAATATTAAGACATTCTCTGGGAAGAGAATGGTTGAGAAACACTGGTTTAAGCTGACCATGACATTCCTGCTCCCTACTTCTAAGACCCCTCATAGCTAATTGTAGCCATGTGATCCGCTTAGGTGTGCTGAAACCTGAGGGAAGTCAGCTGCAGGGGCTTCAGGAAAGGCTTTTTTGCTTTCTTACTTGATAGGATAGATGCAGCTGTTACTACTCTTTTTTTTTTCTTCTTCCTACCCTGCATGAACTAGAACAAAGCTGCAGAAGACATTTTGTAGCCACGAGGCAACAAACCAATATTCCAAGAATAGTGGAGTAGAAAGATAGAAGGAGTCTGTGCTTAGAATATTTGCACCAACGCTGGCTTCTTTTTTTTTTTTTTTCTTGTGGGACACCAATACATGCTTTTCATCTGCTGTAAGGACCAGGTACTGGACATAAGCATCTTTGCACCCAATCACAAAATTCACATTCTTAGCAAATGCACATGAACATTTACCAAAATTAACCAAATGTTAAGCCATAGAGAGCACATATGGCTTATGATGGTGTCACGTGTTGGGTAACGCTGGCTTCTTTATCTCTTTATATGTGAGAAAAATAAACCCATTTTGTTCTAGCTATTGTTAGGCAGGTTTTCTAACTTGCAACTGGAAACACTCCTGAGAACATGAAAGCCATGGGTTCTTGGATAAATGTTAATATGAGACAAGAGTTATTTATACAACTTTAGTCAAACTCCTTTTTGCAATGCACTTTATTGTGCTTGGTGAAAAAACCACTGTTCTGTGAAAAGGAGAATGCTATTTGAAAATATTTTTAAAAGTGGCACCTAAAATTAGTATTTACTCATGTATTTAGGAAGAAATCGAAATACCTAAATCCATTGGGAAAATAGTC
>NW_007734561.1:90776-91286 GCF_000696425.1 Galeopterus variegatus | reverse complement strand
TTCTCAGGGTCGCGCTGTCTCCTGGCACGGCCACTCCAGACCCGTCGCCATCTTAAAAGCCGTAAGGTGAGTTTTTAACCAGCTCTAGAAGTTGTTTTTATATTATGGATACCAATCTTTTACCTTTTTGTGCTTCAAATAGCCTCTTCTAGACTGAGGCCTGTCCTTTTATTTTTTTGATAAACAGAAGTTTTAAATTTTAATGTAGTCAATCTTTTAAAGCTTTTTCTTTATATTAGAACTTCTGTGTCTTTTTACAAGATCCTTCTCTACTCTCAGTATATAAATACATTCTACTACATTTTCTTCTAGAATTTTTGAAGGTTTACTTTCCATGTAATTCTTTAATCCACTTGAAATCAATTTAAGTTTATGATTTGTGGTAACATATCAATCACGGTTTGGCTGCAGATAAAGAAGGACAATCTATCTAGCTTGAGCAGAAAGGTTTTTTCTTTTTTTTGGACCGGTAAGGGGATTGCGACCCTTGGCATGGTGTCATCCACACCA
>NW_007734561.1:87187-89704 GCF_000696425.1 Galeopterus variegatus | reverse complement strand
GCCAGTGAGCGCACCAGCCATCCCTATATAGGATCCGAACCCGTGGCCTCAGCGATACCAGTGCCGCACTCTCCCGAGTGAGCCACGGGGCAGACCCAAGCAGAAAGGTTTTTAATACAGAGAATTAGCTGCTTGCAAATTGTTGGAAGGACCAAGTCAACTTTCCATGAAGGACTCCCAGAATGGCATAAAGAACTGACCCAGCAAAAGAATTACTTCTTCTGCTAAGAGCAAGAAGTAGAAAACTTTCAGGAAGCCACAGAACTCAGGGATCTTCTTCCCAATTCTGGCTAATAGGCAACATACCTAATCCATAATTCCTGCCAGGAATGGAAAGAACCAACACAACTATATCCCAGAAGCACAAAGAGGAACCAGGCATGGGGACCTCTGTCACTACTGCCACAGAAAAACTAGATCCACGCTTGTCAGCTGGAGAGGAGCAGCACAGTTATTATTCTTCCTATATGTAAATAGAACTGGTGCTCATTGCCAGTCCTTTTAATACATTTGTTCAATTCTGAGGTCATTATTTTGACTTTGAATCTTTTGTTTGGTTGGTTTCATCTTCAGTTTTTTGCTTTTTTTTAAGAAAGTTAAAAAACTTGTCAGTGTGTAAAATTCTGTGATCGCATTTTCTTCTCCTTGGACCTTTGTAAATACTGTTAGTGGTAGACGTTAGCACTGCTCACCATTGTTCCCAGCCGTCCTCCTTCCAGGCATGTGGAGACATGGCTCTTCCTCATCTCCTTGAGGTTAGGTGTGGCCATATGACTCGTTGTGACCAATAAAACGTGAGTGGAAGTAACCCACATGTCACTTCTAGATGGAAATATCCAGTTGCCCTTGTGAACGTCTCCAGAACTCTCCTTCCTCATCTTGATGTTGTGGAATCATGTGTATATAAGCAGTTGCAATGCCGGAACTTTGCATGGAAGGCAGTGCCCTGGAGAGACCCGTGGATGTGTGGTAGATTTTGCATGATTAGGAAATAAATTTTTGAGGACTGAAGCCAGTGAGTCAAGGGTTGTCTGCTCCAATATGTAACCTATTCTGACTGGCTCCGCTGCTTTCTAGCCCTGGGTTTGCACTAGTACTTTAACCAAGACTTTTCCACCAATCTTTATACTGGCTGGATTCTGTTATCCAGTAGTTTTGTTTTTTTTCCAAAAAGATTCACGAGTAACTCGTTTCCCGAGTTCTCTCAGATGTGGGAATGTCTGCCTGATGCCTTTCTACATTCTTAAGGACAACTTGCCTGATAGTATCTTTTTTGTTTGTTTTTTATTGTATAAATGTAAGATACAATGTGATACTTTGATATACATATACATAGTGAGTGATTGCTATAGTTTGGCAAATTAAAATATCCATCATCTCACATAGTTACTTGTGTGTGTGTGTGTGTGTGTGTGTGTGTGTGTGTGTGTGGTAAGAGCATCTAAAATCTACTCTCTTAGCAAATTTCCAGTATATGATACAATACTATCAATTACAGTACTCATGCTGTACATACAGTATCTTTGGTTCACACTTTCTTCCCCTCAGAACACTGCAGATGCTGCCCCATGAATAGCAATGAATGTTCTTTTGGAAAAAATTTCAAGTCAGACTAACTTTCCCCCATTTAGGTCTCAACTTTGTGTTTGTCTGGTTATCTAAAGAGTTCTGTCTGTATACATCAAGTTATAACTTAACCACCGTAAGTCTCAACCGGCCAGTGGTTTTGATTGAAATATGGTGTGCCTTTTGAATATGCAAACTTGATAGCTCATTCATTTCAAAATTTTCTGCCATTATACTTCTGAATATAGTTTTTGTTTTATTTGTTGCCCACTTGACCTCATAAACAGCTGTTTATCCTTACAATGAATACTTTCCATCAGTCTTGAATATTTATTATCATCTCTTTAATTTTTAAAGTCATTTTGTCTTTTTCCTATGCATTCGTTCTGATTATTACGTGTCTTTTATTTAGGCCTATAGTTTAATTTTCAGCTTTATCTACTATGTTTCTTGATTTTTCTAATTTGTATAGTAGATCTGTAATAGTGGTGTTTTATCTTTAATTTTGTAACTTCTTTTCATACCTTCCTTTTGTTTATCATTTTGTCTTTGAGTTCTTGAGAACTTGCCTGTATTGAGTTCATGTTCCTATTAACTTTTCATAGTGCAGAACCCTCAAGAGGACTTTTCTTCTTTTTCTTGGGTTCTCTTGACTTTCGGACTGAGTTCTTCATTTTCTTTTCTATCTGAACTTTTTGGTTATTGTGTGTAATGTTTCGCTTTTAATTTTTGTCTTGAAATGTCTTTGCAAACATCATGTAATGATTACTACTGACCTGTGATGCCATGAGGCCAGGCATCCTGTGGTATGTGGGACAGTCACAGACCAAGAAGAGCTGTTGTCTGCAAAATACCAGGAGGGTTCTGCTGAGCAACAGCAGTAGACTATATCGAGTGGGTTTTTCGTGAGCATAGAAGAGTGTGAGGATCTCCTCAGTCAAGTTGCATTTC
>NW_007734561.1:84971-86965 GCF_000696425.1 Galeopterus variegatus | reverse complement strand
TCGAGTGGGTTTTTCGTGAGCATAGAAGAGTGTGAGGATCTCCTCAGTCAAGTTGCATTTCATAATTAGAATGAACAATAGGACTTATTTCTACTCAGACAGACCTAGTTAGCTTTTCCTCTGGTGTAAAGGAGGCTAGTCCACATGAAACCTAACTTTTTCTCTTCCCGATATGCATTAGATAGCCTGAAACAAGGCCTAAGAGATGGCAATAACAATTTCAATGCTGACTTTTATGGTGTGTTTGTCAGGTTCCAGGAACAGGGAATAATCTTTCATGATTACACACCTTTATAAGGTTACTGTCATCTCTATACGTCATCATTCATGTAAACCCATATTTAAATGGCAATCGTTATGATAAGATATACATTTCACTACCATTTTACTTAAATATATCAACTCTTATCCACTTTTTTATACAATGGTCATAGTTACTTAAATGCCTGTTTAATTGTCTATTATGACATTGTGTTACAACTTATTAACTCATTTTCATGATTTCAAACATTGGCATTTTTTCCCATTTTTATTTTGAAACTATAGACATGATTTGCATGACTATCTTCATACAAATGTCCTTTTGCTTCTGGTTATTTTCTTTAAAAAAGCTCTAAGAAAAGAACTCTTGGTTGAAAGACTGCATAATTTTTGACTCTTCTTAAATAGTACCACGTTGCTTTCTCACAAAATTGTGCAGACTTATTCTGCCAGCAGCAGTTAACATCACTTCTAGCACAAATTCACCAATGTCAAGTTTTCTCATTTAAAAATTCTCAGTCCTTTTCTGGGAGTAAAGCAATGTTGGGATTTCTTAAAAGATTCTATTAACCTCTTGAGATGATTGGGAATATAGTGTTCAATTTTTCAAGATGAAACCAGGCTTACTATTGAGGGCATATTGCAAGCAATTTCTCCCAGCAAAGATTATTTAGCCCTGAAAACCATATAGCAACTCTGTACAAAATACTGTATTTTTTACAGTATTTTTACTGTATTCATTAATCCTTTCACCACCTTGGGGAGATATGAAATAGAATCAAATACATGTTGATCAAGGATATGACATACAAGTTATGTACAAGACAAGGAGAATGATTCTTCAGTCTCAGCCCCCTTGGGTGGTGGTGATTCACTGAGGCAAGGGAGTAAACAAAGGAAGAAGTGCATCATCTCTAGCTTTAGTTCCAAGCCTTTTGCTGGTTTTTCATTAATGTTTTAGCACGTGGTCTTCATCCTGTCAAGTGGAGAGCGCCGTTTGGGCTTGTATTGATGGTAGCAGGGCAAGTGTTCATTACCACTGCACACTCCAGGAAGGCTGTGGATGCCTTTGCAGATGCTGCTTTAAAGCACTGTGCTCTGTGTTACCAACTACAAAATCCAGGCACAGCCACATCTTCACCCACCCCTTTATAATATTAAAAACCAAAACACATCAAAACATACCTGAGAAACAAAGCCTGGCTTGTCTTGGTTTTCTAAATATATAGTTTTGTCTTTCTGTGTGAATTGATATATTGGTAGTGAGTACCCATGGGTTGAGTAACACAGCTCTTTTGAAAGAACGAAATGCTGTCACATACTTTAGGGGTGCACCTGCATGTCTCTTCTCCTCCATATCCTGGCAATGGTTGCACCGAAGCCACACGCTGCCACCTATTTTTTATCCTCACTGCCATTATGTTTATTGTGACATTTCAGGTACTTTTCATTTGTTCATTTAATCTTAAAAAAAATTCATGACACATTCTAATCCAACCTATCTCAAGGCTTGGATACATTTTTTTCTACTTTTAAATGCAGTAAAATATATTTAACATAAAAGTTACCATTTTAACCATTATTAAGTGTACAGCTCAGTAGCATTAAGTACATTCATAGTGTTTTGCAATCACCACCACCATCCCCAGAAATTTTTCATCATCCCAGACTGAAACTCTGTGGCCATTAAACAGTGATTCCCCATTCCCTCCCCCCCCCCCCCCCCCCCCCCC
>NW_007734561.1:79130-84292 GCF_000696425.1 Galeopterus variegatus | reverse complement strand
ATTCCCCCTTCCCCCCCCCCCCCCCAGCCCCTGGCAATGCCGTTCTACTTTCTGTCTTTGTGAATCTGACAACTTTAGGTACTTCATATAAGTAGAATTGTGCATTATTTGTCATTTTGTGTCTTATAAGATACATTTTTAAACATTTTAATTTTAACCGCAGCTTATGATTACTTTGCAGTGTCTTACAAAAAGAACTTCTCTAAAATGGAAAGATACATAGAAGTAAATTTTAAAATAGAACCAGGAAAACATAAATTAATTATAATGCAAAAATGTATTTTGCAGTGAATGATATAAATCCAGATGTTGGACAACACATTTATGTACAGGTTCCTTGGTGACCAAAACAGAAAACAAAACTTGATCAATTATATAATTTTTATGGAGAAAATAATGACTTATAAGCAAAGCAAGTGTATCAGGGCACTTTAATTCTGGCAGGCTTTTCTCTCTTTCATTCTTTGCAGGGAATCATTAATGTGGGGAACTGTATCCTTGATAATAGCCTCATAGGATTTCATAAGACTACTCCCTAATGAACGTCTAATGAAAGGCTCCAAAAAAGACCTTCAGAGTGGAGCCAAGACAGTATGGCACAAGTTGACATCATTTATTCATACACAGGTGTATTACTCTGTTTTTGTTGCTTATAACAAATACCTGAAGCTGGGTGATTTATAAAGAAAAACAAAATTTATTGCTTACAGTTTCTGAGGCTGGGAAGTGGCATCCTTCTAGTGGTGGCAACAGTGACCCAGGGGTCTCACATTGCAAGATGGTAGAAGCAGAGAGAGCAGTGCGAGTAAGAGAGAGAGAGACAGAGAAAGACTCTCTTCTTTTAAAGTGCTCAAACCACACCCCTGACCACCATTTTTAATCCGTTCAGTACTGCATGGTCCTACAATCCAATCACCTCTTCAAGGCTCCAACTTTCAACTACCATAATAGGATTTCCCACCCTCTTGACAGTCACAGTGGGGCCTAAGTTTCTAAAACATAAAACTTGGGGACACACAATTCAAGCTCTAATGAGTTCTGGGGGGACATAATTCAATCCACTACAACAGGTGCTTTTTGACTAACGATGGGGTTACTTCCCAATAAATCCCTTGTAAATCGAGAATATCCTAAGTCAAAAATGAATTTAATGCACTTAATCTGCGGAGCATCATTGCTTATCCTAGCCTACTTTAAACCTGCTCAGGATGCTTACATTAGTCTACAGTTGGGCAAAATCATCTAGCACAAAAACCTATTTTATAATAAAGTGTTGAGTATCTCATGTCATCTATGGAATACTATACTGAAAGTAGAAAACAGAATGGTTGTACAGGTACTCAAAATACAGTTTCTGCTGAAAGAGTACTGTTTTTGCACCATTGTAAAGTCATAAGTTGGGGACTGTAATTGAAGCAATATAACTCAAAATGAAAAATCATTTTTTATCTGTCAAATTAGCAAAACATTCAAGTTTAACAATATCCAGGATTGGTTTACATATGGGACAACAGAGATTCTGTTGCATAGTTAGTGGGACTATAAACTAGTGCAAGCTTTTAGAGGACAGTTTACACATATATTCCACTTCTAAATATTCACTAAACTTGACAAACTACAAAAGAATGACAAAGATTTAAATAAGTACAGTAGTATTTATTGAAGCATTGTTTCTAATGGCTAAGAAAAACTGAAAACTACATAAATATCCATTAATCAAGGACTGGCTTAAAAAAAAATGAGACATCCATTTCATGAGGTACTGAAGTAGATTCATCTGTCCTGGTGGGAGGTTAAGAGCATGACTGTAGAGCCTAACCTCCTGGGTGCAAATCCCAGCGTCATCATTTACTAGCTATATAATCAGAGGCAAGTCATTCAGCCTCTCTGTGTCTTAATTCTCATTTTAAAATGTGGGTAGTAGTATCTGCCTCAGAGGGATATTGTTAGGTTACCTAAATTTAAAAGTGGTATCTAAAATGGTGCCAACCACAGCGTAAGTTTTAATAAATGTTAAATCTATATCGTTAAATGGCAGAAATGCAGGATATAGGCCCGTGTGTTTTCTGGTCTCTTTTGGAAGGGAGGGAGGGAGTGAATGAGGGAGTGAGACAGACAGACAGACAGAGACAGGGAGAGACAGAGATAGAGAGATGAGCCTGGAAATGCTTAACTGTAGAGAGGACATTTCATCTTCATTTTACGCTTCTCTCTGTGTTCACTGAATTGCCCAACTGCATTGTTAAGAAGGCTAATCGGTGATAAAAAAGGACATTTCATCTTCATTTTACACTTCTCTCTGTGTTCACTGAATTGCCCAACTGCATTGTTAAGAAGGCTAATCGGTGATAAAAACCAGCTCCAAAAATGTAGTGATTTAAAGAGTGAAGAGGTGTTTATCTTTCTTATGGAACAGTTCAAGGTGAGTGTTTCAGGTGGGCCAACCAACGTGTCTGCTTTGTACAGTCATTCAAGGCCCCAGGGCTCTGCCATCCCCTTGGGACAATAGTTCTCAAACTTGACTGCATATTAGAATCCTCTACAGAGCTTTGAAAAAAATCATGTCGCCCAGCCACACTCCACATCAATTAAATCAGAATCACTGGGGTGGGACCCATGGGTCAGAATTTACCCCAGGGAATTCCTGTGTAGCCAAGTACACTAGGGCCTTATCATCTAGGTATCGATGCCAGTGCCACATGGGGTTTCATACTCTGAGAGGGGAGGAGACCATGGAGGAGGCCCACCTTCTGCCTGGCCCAAAAGAGACAAACATCACTTGTGCTACCATTCCATTGTCCAGAGCAATACCCACACAGCCACGCTGAGCTCCAGGGGCACTGGCAGCCACATGGCTGAAAGGGATTTTGGTGGTCAGCTAGCAGTCTTCATGACATAAATCATGTGAAAGTATGTCTCTCCACCCCCACCTCCCCCAAAGTATCAGGGCTTATCTGGAGGGCAGGATTATGGCCNAGCAATACCCACACAGCCACGCTGAGCTCCAGGGGCACTGGCAGCCACATGGCTGAAAGGGATTTTGGTGGTCAGCTAGCAGTCTTCATGACATAAATCATGTGAAAGTATGTCTCTCCACCCCCACCTCCCCCAAAGTATCAGGGCTTATCTGGAGGGCAGGATTATGGCCTAACTTTTTCATTATAGTTTTTTGTATTTCAGAAACTCTAATGTTATTTTATAACTGGAAAAAATAATCGTATAGTTTTCTTTTGAGTTTTGGGAAATAATACACAGTTCTCAACTTCTGAAAATGAGATGTCATTACTATGAAGTAAACGTAGTTCAAGGCAGCTGTCTTCAGTGACATTCAAAACAGAGGCACAGTAATAAACAGACATGGAGAGGGCATCTCATTAGCTATTCCAGTGATGTAATACAGCAGACACCGTGAGGTTATCGTATTAATATTGGTAACCTTTTTCCATTGCCTGTGACACTTTACAATGCATTGTGGTATGACTTTCTCATTTTAATTAGAGGGTGAAACAAAACCATGGTCTTCTTGTGTAGTTATTTTGGTACCACGTTCTAAAATGCAATTTAGAAGTTTAAATGATACCTATCCCAGAACACAGCTAGATTCAAGACCCTCTTCTTCCTCTAGGTGTTTACACTTGGACAAGCCTCCCACAGGCTCCGCAGCTGCTGATAGGAAAGACTCCATTGGTCTCCTCTCCTTTCCTCATACCCAAGCCTCCCAAATTAACACTTTCAAAACCTTTTCTTAGGCTGAGGCAGGCAGGTTGTTCTGCCAAGAACTGGCTTGTGCTCTGGAGAGAAGAGCCCTATTTTAAAAGCCCTATTTTAGCAGAGTGTTCTTTCTGCTAAAGGAGACGTAGGGTGCTGTCAAAACATGATTTGGAGTTCCTTTGGAAAGTGGAATATGCTCAAAGACCCCAAAACCCACTCCTCTAGAACCTTCAGTTCTCTGGTTTTACTTTATTTCAATATCATTTAAAATTCTTTAGACCTGGAGATGAGGCCAAGCAAAGTGAATAGACATTAGAAGGAGAAAGGGCTAGATTTCCTAACTCAGCACTGAAAAACCCAGAAAGAGGAAATACAGGCTAGCAGAACTCACTCCATTGGTATTTGTCAGTAGAGATGGAGGGATTTATGATGTTGTATCTACAGTTCAATTTATGAAGATCACACAACTTATTATTTAATGCTTCTGGAATGATTTTGAGAGTAAAAAGGAGTGACCTTAATTACATGGGGGCTGATGGACATAAACAGGGACTGTTCGAGGCAACTGGACTGTAGGGGGTCCCTAATTTGGTGGCCCCTTTCATTAACAGAAAAGCCATCCTTGGTCTATATTTCTAACTTTTCAGTGCCCAATGGACCTGTGACCATAGAGTGGGGGTGACCTACACAATTGTTATGCTGTGTTGGAGAAATTCAGTTCCATCAGGGAACAGTTGCCACAAAACCCACTAGGCCAGAGTCTTGTTGGTAGCTCACACCTCTGTCAGAGACAGCCTAGACCCTAACCTTAAAGCAGGTACATTTAGCTTTCAGATCACATACTAGTGCTAAAACAATTGCGACTTTTTCTGGTCATACATAAGAAAAAGCAACAGGTATCATACATTTGCTACCTCTCCTTTTGTTGGATTGTAGAAGCTTTCATTCTAAGAGCCTTTGCAAAACAGACACAGGATCTGGGAATGAATGTTTACTGGCTAACAGAGGTATGAATTTATACTAGTTAGGCAGGTTCAGAGGGCTGGGGCCAAGGGAGCCTGAAGTACAGTGGTATGCACAAGGATTCCACGAGAGAAGAAACTTCCATGCCAATACAAAATAATCTTGACAATTTGTGAAACCTGTGTTATTCCTTTTTAAAAAATTAATTCTAATTACTTATATGTAAATTTTTAAAGAGTTTTCTAAGAATCTAGTTTTACATATACCAATTTTTTTAAAAGTTTTTTTCTTCCTTATAAATTTCATTTCTTTTTCTTGTTTTACTGCCCTAGCCAGAACCTCCAATAAAAGCTAAGTGACACTAGTCAACATCAACAAATTTGGGCAATTCTTACTCTTAAGGGAAGTGCTATTACTAGTTCACCAGCGTGTATGAAACTGGCTCTCGGGAGCTTTGGGTGCACATTTCCAGAATAAGGAAATTCCTT
>NW_007734561.1:77054-78828 GCF_000696425.1 Galeopterus variegatus | reverse complement strand
TCCTTTTTAAAAAATTAATTCTAATTACTTATATGTAAATTTTTAAAGAGTTTTCTAAGAAACTAGTTTTACATATACCTATTTTTTTAAAAGTTTTTTTCTTCCTTATAAATTTCATTTCTTTTTCTTGTTTTACTGCCCTAGCCAGAACCTCCAGTAAAAGCTAAGTGACACTAGTCAACATCAACAAATTTGGGCAATTCTTACTCTTAAGGGAAGTGCTATTACTAGTTCACCATCGTGTATGAAACTGGCTCTCGGGAGCTTTGGGTGCACATTTCCAGAATAAGGAAATTCCTTTTTATTCCTATATTGCCCAGAAATTTTAACATGAATGGGTAGTTTTTTTCTTCTCCCCTAATTTAGTGAGTAACATCCATTAGTTTTCTTTAAAAAGCTAACTTGCATTTCTGGCACAAACTCAGCTTGTTTGGGTGTTGACTTTTTACACTCTGTATTTGTTATGGTTTTTGCACCTATGTTCACGGGTGAGATTGGCCTGTAATTTTCAAATCTGTTCTGCTTCTTGGTCAAGTTTTAGTTTTTGGTACTAATGTTAGTTACCACTATCCCCTTGAATTGAGTAGGCATTATGCCTTCTTTTTTCTATTTTCTAAAAAAACTGTATAAAATTAAACTAATTGTTCTCTAATTTGTAGTATAGCTTGCTTGCTTGGGACTGGTGACTTCTTTAAAAAAAAATTACTATTAATTCAGTTTCTTTAATGAATATAGAATTATTCTTATTTTCTATTTTATCTTAGGTTGTTTTCAGTAAGGTATATTTTCTAGAAATTTGTCCATTCTATCTAATTTTCCAATTAGTTTGCAAATCGTTGTTTGTCATACACTTGTATTCTCCCTAATTTCTGTCTGACGCTGTATCAACTCAGAAACCAGCCCCTGACTTACTAGATCTTTGCTATTGAATATTTGTTTTCTATTCTATTAATTTCTGCCTTTTTTCCCTCCTATTTTCTTTGGGCTTTTTCTGTTCTTTGTCTAATTTATCATGTTGGATACTTAGCTCATTTATTTTCAGCCTTTCTTCTTTTCTCACAAATGCCTCTCTATATATCACAGTAACTACATCCCACAACTTTTGATATGTAGACTTTTTATAATCATTCAACTTTAAATATCTTAAATTTCTGCTTTGATTTTTGTCTTTGAACCAGGTGTTCTTTAGGAATACATTTTTAAATTACCAAAATATGAAGTTTTTCTAATTGTCGTTTTGTCATTGATTTTAAGCTTAATTGCATTATGCTCAGAGACTGTGGCTTGTATGAGGAGTCTTCAAAGATTCATGGAAAGATTTGTATATCTTTTAATTCTATTTTTCCAAGAACTTTTTAAAGTAACCTTGTATGATACCAGTTCTTCAAAATTTATTGATACTTGTTCACTTCATGAGCAACTTCCCCAGATACTCCACAAGTGCTTGAAGAGAATATATATTCATGAATTGTTGAGTAGAGTGTCCTATGTATGAACTTTAGATCAAGCTTGATATTGTGCTATTTATCTTCCATATTCTTGCTCATTTTTTGCCTGCTTGATATCAATTACTAAGCGAGACATCTCAAAGTCTACCACAATAATAAGTTTCTCCATTTCCCTTTGTAATTCTGTTTGTTTATGCTGTGTACATTTTGAGGCCATGTTATTAGGTACCTACAGGTTTGGAATTGCTATACATTCGTTTTTTACTTTGACTCTGATAAAGTTGTGTTTAATCTGCTGTGTAACCTGTCCATCAAGTTTGCAGTTT
>NW_007734561.1:72485-76028 GCF_000696425.1 Galeopterus variegatus | reverse complement strand
TTTCAAGTATAATATTGTTTTTCATTTTTGGAAAATATATTAGCTTCTTTTAATTCTGATTGATCCTCTTGTAATCGCTTGTCCCTTACTCATAATTATGTATTCTTTTATTTATTTTTATTTAATAATTCTGATATCTGAGTTTTTAGCTGGTCTGACTGTGCTAGCTGTTGTTTCTTCTGACTTGCTCAATATCCAGGTTTAGCAGATATCTTCCGCCATAAGTTGTTTTTGACCGATAGAGGTAATGAGAATTCAGGCTAAAACACCATGAAAGGCTTCAGTTATGACTTGAGGCGGTAAATTTTCAGAGGATATTTTTATTCCACCCATTTTCAAATAAGTTTTATTCTATTCATAACCAAATAAGTTTCCTTTCTGCTTCCTTCTGCATGGTGGTTTGTTGCAGTGCCTTGAATTGAATATCTCCCCAAAACTTGACCCCATTGTGACAGTGTTAAGAGGGTGGGAAATCCTATTATGGTAATTGAAGGTGGGGCCTTGAAGAGATTATTAGATTGTAGGACCACGGTATAGTGAATGGTTAATAATGGTGGTCATGGGCATGGTTCTGAGGGCTTTAAAATTAGAGTTCATGAGGAACTATCTGTCTCTGTTCTGCCATTTTCTGCCATGTGAGACCCCAGGGTCACTGTCACCACCAAGGCCTTCACCAGATGTGTTCCCTGAACTTTGGATTTCCCAACCTCAGAAACTGTAAGCAATAAATTTCATTTTCTTACAAATTACCTAGTTCTGTGTTGTTTGTTATAAGCAACAGAAACAGACTAATGTAATAGGTGACATTTACACTAAAAATATAACCTGATAGTGTCCAAACTTTACATGNCGCTTCCCAAGCGGCGCACTATCCAGTGCGCCACCGGGCCGGCCCTAAAGTTTATTTCTTATGTCTTGCCCCCAACATATTATCAAAAGAGAGCTTTGGGTTACCTGCATCCCACTGAAACCCTGTACACAAAAAGCACCTCCACACTTGCTAACTTCTTTCATTCTCACTTTCGTTTCCTTTTTTAGCTTTTGAAGATTTCTTATTTTCTTTAGTGGTTTTCAGGGGATGATTAGTCAGTGTATAATCCACCATTCTGCTAGAAATTGAAGTCAACTTATAAATTTTTAGGTTAAGATAAATAAACAACATTTGGTGATACTGTCTTGGAAAACTCTCTCAGATCCACAGTAGTATTTCTTTTATTTAAATATATTTTTTATTTTAATGGAGAAATTATAATTATATATATATTTATGAGGTACAGTGTGATGCTATGATATATACATACAATGTTGGATAATTAAATCAAGCTAGTTAGTATATCCATCACCTCAGAGTTATCTTTTGTGGTAAGAACATTTGAAATTTATTCTCTTTGCAATTTTATTTTTATTTTTATTTTTTTAAAAGATGACCGGTAAGGGGATCTTAACCCTTGACTTGGTGTTGTCAGCACCACGCTCACCCAGTGAGCAACCGGCCATCCCTATGTGGGATCAGAACCCGTGGCCTTGGTGTTATCAGCACCACACTCTCCCGAGTGAGCCACAGGCCGGCCCTCTCTTTGCAATTTTGAAATGTACAGTACATTGTTATTAACTGTAGTCAGTATGCTATGCATTCGATCTCAAAAGCTTATTCCTCCTATCTAACCAACATCTCCCCATTCCCTCCCACCCCAGCCTCTGATGACCACCATTCTACTCTCTGCTTCTACGAGTTCAACTATTTTGGATCCCATATATAAGTGAGATCATGGGGTATTTATTTTTCTGTACCTGGCTCATTTAACGTAACATAATGTCCTCCAGGTTTATATATGTTGTTGCAAACTACAGGATTTCCTTTTTTTTTTTTAAGGCTGAATAGTATTGCATTGTGTATATATATCACATTTTCTTGATCCACCAAATGGGTATTATCAAAAAGATGAAAGACAAGTGTTGGTGAGGATGTGGAGAAAAGGGAACCCTCATAACTATTGGTGGGAATGTAAATTACTACAGTCATTATGGAAAATTGTATGGAAGTTCCTCGAAAAACTGAAAATAGAATTTCCATATGACCCAGCAATCCCACTTCTAGATATACATACAAAGAATTTGAAATGAGCATGTCACAGAGATATCTGAACTCCCATGGTCTTTGCCATGGTGGCACTATTCACAATAGCCAGAATATGGAGCCAGCTGGTGCTTTTGAACCAGACAAGAGGCCACTGCAGGAGCTGGCAGCTGAAATCAGTAGCTCCCTACCAGATTGAGAAGTCTGCATTTAGTGGATCCCAACAGCTTTGAGCATGCTCACTATTTCAGAAAGCTGTCTCTTGTGTGTGTTTTTCATTAATGTCTTACTTAATTTATATTTAATTACCCAAAATGATGAACCTCAAGATTATTTATTTTCTGGGCCAGAAATCAAAAATTCATCTGTCTAGCATTTAGTGTTCTATGTGCTTTTCCTGTGATCATTCAGCATAGGATTTGGGAATTCTATAATTTTAATTAGAGCCTAGTTACCAGTTTATTTAAAGCATAACTCTTATTGCCAATTACAGTGAGTTAGGAAAAATAAAAGCAGAAACAGTAATTTTTTTTACCCTCCTCACATGGCCCCTTAAAATATGCCACCTAATCATAAAGGGAAATAGCATGGGTGTTATGAATGTATTTTTCATCTGGACTCTCAGGAAGTCAACTACATTTCTTTTGCAGATAAATTTAGGGACTTGGTCTCATAACCCTTTTTGTAATAAAACACTTAATACGATAACAATCATATTAAAATCAAAGTGTCTACCCATATAATCGTCCAAAATAATTTTGGATCATTTGAGGTGAGAAACCCAATTTGAAAAAGCTGAGCATAACCTTACATTTAATAGACATTTGAGCTTTGCCAAGATTAGAAAACAAAATCTCCTGCTAGCTCATGAGGGAGCTGACAGGGATTTAGTCTTCATTCAACACCTATTTATGAGTGGGCACTACGTGCAAGGCACTGTATTCCAGCATTAAGGAGTCAGACGTGAACAGAACAGACACTGGCTCTGTGTTCGTGGAACTCGTGACCTAGAAAAGGAGTAAACAGATTACTGTGTGATCCCAGTCAGTGTGAGTCCTAAAAGGAAAAGATACAGTGCTGTGAGTGGGTCTGAATTTAGACTGTGGGGACAGAGGCTTGACATCACAGCTCCTCTTGAAGGTTGGTGGGAGCTGGTCAGACAAAGGCAGATTGGTCAGTGTGGGAGGAGGGAGGATGAGCAGCACATTCCAGAGAGGGTCAGATATGGCCAAGATTGCCTCCTTCCTTTTTCCTCTTTCTTTCTTTTTCCACTTCTCTCTATCTTAATTTCCATCCTCAACAATAATAAAGCATAGTAGAGGTGGTAAAAGGCAAGAAGAGTAATGAATTATCTTTTTAAAAAAGTCTCTTCATTCTGGGATCTCTAGATACTGAACGTGGAAGAGACCTTAGAGGGCAGGGGGCAAACTTACCCCTTTTTGCAGGATACTGCATAAAGAGCCACC
>NW_007734561.1:45046-72381 GCF_000696425.1 Galeopterus variegatus | reverse complement strand
GACCTTAGAGGGCAGGGGGCAAACTTACCCCTTTTTGCAGGATACTGCATAAAGAGCCACCCCAAGCAGCCCTGCTTCAGAGATGTAATTTCTAGAACCCCCAGCCAGACTCTGCTCACTTTTATCTCATGAGACCTTAGAGGGCAGGGGGCAAACTTACCCCTTTTTGCAGGATACTGCATAAAGAGCCACCTCAAGCAGCCCTGCTTCAGAGATGTAATTTCTAGAACCCCCAGCCAGACTCTGCTCACTTTTATCTCATCCCCTCCTGTTTTTCCTCCTTGTTATGACCCTGCCTGGCTCCTTGGCACTGCCCATGCTGTGGCTCTGTAGGTTATCACCTTGGCACTTCTCCTAACTATGGCTTTGCTTCTCCATTAGCCACACACACAAGTGCAGCTGAGCATCCATGCTCTCCCACCTGCCAGCATGGGATCCGAGCCTAAAAACTGCCTCATTAGGATCTGTGGGCTGACTCAGATGATCTTAGTAAACCTGCTCCTTTTGTAAAGAAACTTAAGTGACTTCTTCAGTATATCCATTGCCTCTGGTTTGAATGTTTTTTCTAAAAGAAAATCAAATTTAACATGTATATCAAGTAATGGTGCTGTATATCAGCACCAATTGTTAAAGTTGTTCCTTCCCCATTGGATGGTTTTGGGTTCCTTTGTTGAACATCATGTGACCATAGACATGTGTGTCTATTCTGGGTTTGCTGTTCTGTTCCATTAGTCTGTTTGTCGACCTTCATGTCAGTACCATGTCTTGATTATTAGAAGCATAAAGTAAGTCTCAAAAGCAGATAAAGGTACATTCTCTGATATTGTTCTTTTTCAAAATTGCTTTGATTATTCTAGGTCCTTTGCATTTCCAAAAAAATTTAGAATTTACCTCATCAACTTCTGCAAAAACACCCTCTGGGATTTTCATTGGAATTGTTTTGAATCTGCAGATCAATTTCAGGAGAATTAACATCTCAATAATACTGAGTCTTCCAATACATGAACATGGTATAACTCTTCATTTATTTAGTTCTTCTTTAATTTCTCTCAGCAATGATTTGTAGGTTTCAGTATAAAAGATTTGCAAATCTTTTGTTAAATTTACTCCTATTATATTTTTCTTGATACTATTATCACTTGAAGTTTTTAAAATATTTCTAATTGTTTGCAGCTAGCATATAAAAATACAATTCAGGGTTTTGTAAGCATTGAGAGAGAGAAGAGTCCAGGGTTCAAAACACAGCCAAGAGAGAAACCCCCAAAGAAGTAGTTACTTCTAGAATTTTCTTCTCCCCTTTTGGTTTTTACATTCTTTGACTAAAAGGGCTTTTCCAAATTAAGGAGTCTCTGGTCCTTCTTTTGCCTCCAAAACAAACTTTGACATCAGAGAAGCTCAGGTTTGAATCTTAGTTTTACCTACTGTGCAACCTTCAGCGCATTACTTCTCATTTCCGCCCATCAGTTTTCTCAATTATAAAATAAGGATAATAATATCTACCATTTAGGGTTGTATTGAAGATTAAAGGAGATGCTGTGGAAGTGTTCAATGTCTATCACTGGTAATTCCCTTCTGTTATCCTTCTCCAGGCACCACTAACTGGCTGCTACTCTGCAGAGACTTTTATGCCCCATCTCGAGAAAGTAGAGTGATGCTGTAATCACTGCCCCTTGTTACTCTTTGTAGTAAAAGTACAGACATACAACATTATCTTTCAACCACCAAGGAAATGTGAGCTAAAAAATAAATGTAACTAATAGAATTAGAATTCCCTTAGCCAAAAAAAAGTGGCAAAAGGAGTTGTTTCTCTTTTTTTTTATTCACCCAGACTTTATTATGTACCTGCCCCATGCCAGGCACGATGCCAGGGTCCACGGAGCATTAGAAGCCTAAAGCATCCCTGTTCTTCCCTCAAAGTCCTAGCTCTAACACTGGGCTGGGGACCCCGAGCTGACAGGAAGAGATGATTTCTCCCTCAGAAGCCCCCATCTTCCAGGTCCTATATGAAGTACAGGAGTGTATCAGAGAGTCAGTCTCCAAACTCTTCTTAAAGATTATTTTAATCTAAACTGAGAAGCAAGAAGATGAAAGCATTGGTCACATTTGAAGCATGTCTCTGCTAATTTGAAAGAGTAGACGATGGTCTGGAATCCAAAGCAGTGTGAGCTCACCAGGGAGGTGCCCCAGATGCAGGTACTTTCTGCTCCTTGTTACATTCCCAGCACCTGGCATAGTTCCAGGGGCTCAGTAGATACTCAGTAAAGAATTGCTGGTTGGAAGAACTGGTTGGCTGTAGGGGAATGAGAGAGGGATCATGGATGACTCCTGGCTTCCTGGCTTACCCTCTGAAAGGAAGAATGGACCCATTTATGGAGTTAAGTAACAGTAGTTAAGTACCATGGTTGAGGACAAGATGCAGATGACAGATGTGGTTTTGCATATGTTGAGCTTGAGGTGCATTTGAAGTGGTGCCTTAGATGGGGAGCTGGCCAGAACTCAGGAGCTCTGAAATGCATAGATGGTGTCTAGGGATAGAAGGAGCATACCAAAGATGGATTATTAAGAGAGGAGACTCCTTGATGCTAGTCTTGGCGATGATTTTTTTAGTATGACACCAAAAGCACAGGCAACAGAAGTAAAAATAAACAAGTGGGACCACATCAAACCAAAAAGCTTCTGCACAGCAAACGAAAGAATGAACAAAATGAAAAGGCAACTTACAGAATGGGAGAAAATATTTGCAAACCATATATCTGATAAGGGGTTATATCTAAAATGTGTATATGTCGTGTGTGTGTGTGTGTGTGTGTGTGTGTATCAAAATGTATAACTCATACAACTCAATAGTAAAAAAAATTCTAATAATTTGGTTAAAAAGCAGGCAAAGGACCTGGATAGACCTTTTTCCAAAAAAGATATACAAATAGCCAACAAGTACACAAAAAAGTTCTCAGAATCACTAATCATCAGGGAAATGCAAATTAAAACCACAGTGAGATGCTGCCTCACCCCTGTTTGAATGGCTATTACCAAAAAGACAAAAGATAACAAATGCTGGTGAGGATGTGGAGAAAGGGGAACACTCACACACTGGTGTAAGTGTTGGTGGGGCTCTAAATTGGTACGGCCCTTATGAAAAACAATATGAAGTCTCCTTAAAAAATTAAAAATAGAACTACTGGATGTGGAGAAAGGGGAACACTCACACACTGGTGTAAGTGTTGGTGGGGCTCTAAATTGGTAAGGCCCTTATGAAAAACAATATGAAGTCTCCTTAAAAAATTAAAAATAGAACTACTGTATGATCCATTAATCCCAGTACTGAGTATATATCCAAAGGAAACAAAATTGATATCTCAAACAGGTATCTGCATTCCATGTTCACTGCAGTATTATTCACAGTAGCCAAGATATGCAAACAACCTAAGTGTCCATCAACAGATGAGTGGATAAAGAAAATGTGATGTGCAATCGTGCACACACACACACACACACACACACACACAATGGAATATTATTCAACCATAAAAAAGAAAGAAATCCTGTTATTTGCTACAGCATGGATGAACCTGGAGGGCATTTTGCTAAGTGAAATAAGCCAGACAGAGAAAGACATATACTGTATGGTATCATTTATATGTGGAATCTTAAAAAAAAATAGTCACACTGTGGAAACAGAGTAGAATGGGGTTAGCAGGGGTTGGAGTGGGAGAAATGAAGAGATGTTTGTCAAGGGTAAATTTTCAATTACAGGACGAATAAATTCTGAGGATCTACTGTACACTATGATGACTATAATAAAAATATGGTATTGTATACTTGAAAGTTGCTAAGACAGTAGATCTTAAGTGTTCTCACCAAAAAGAAAAAAGAAACTATGTGAGGTAATGGGTATGTTAATTAAGTTGATTGTGATAATCTTTTCACAACATATACATATATCGAATCATCACATTGTATACTTTGAATACATACACTTTTATTTGTCACTTATACCTCACCTCAATAATGCTGAAAAAAAAAAAAAGTGAGCAAAGAAGAGGGCCTAGGATGAGGCTTGTGGTTAGAAATTCAAGGTTCCCTCAGAAGGGTCCACAGAACGGCAATTTAAGAAATGAAAACAAGGGTTTGATACCCCAACACAAGTGGGGACTAGCCAGTCAATAATAACCATTTTGGCTTAGAAGAATATCTTTAAAAATGTAAAACCTTAGAGCTTCTGCATAGCAAACAATCAACAAAATGAAAAGGCAACTTTCATTTTGGCCTTAGAGAAACAAAGCCTAATTTGGACATGGCACCTTTCAGCATGAAGACAATTAAGTTCAGCAGGAACAAATGTAAAAGATATTGCTGTATTCATTCTTAGGACTACAAACAGCTCTTAAAATCAAGACCAAAAGACCACTACAGAATGCTTTTAAATTTCTTGAATTCTCATTTGAGAGCAGGAAAGAGTGGCCTAAAGAAGAGAAACTTTAATTCAGCATAGCCTGTTGGGAGGCCCAACACATTTGTCACATAAATGGGCTACTTCATCCTGTGCTGTGTGAGCTATACTGCCATAAGCATTCCTAGGAATCCTGCCTGATGAGTGAATTGCTCTCAGAATTGCCATAAAGGCAAGAGAGAATATTATGCAGTCTGTAATTCAAAGGCAGAGCCAGCCTGGGAATACTTAGGAATTAGTTGGTAAGGAAAGAATTGAAGAGGCTTGTAGTTTACAGCAGTAGAAGCGAGGATAGGAGATAATTAAGAAAAGAGGATTTAATTTATGGTAAAGAATCATTCCAGGGACCCCAGCTTCCCAGTCAAGTGACATCCAGAGCCTCAACCTTATCCAAATGAAATCACACAAAGACATCTGCATTCCCAGGGACCATGTGACCTTTAAGTGATTTGTTCACACTGGGGACAACCTCTAAAATGAGATACCTCAAGAGACATCTAAGAGTGGCTTATAGACTCAGAAAGTATAACAAATCCAAAATAAGCTAAATAACTTTGAAGAATCTTATTGGCATCTGTACCTTTCAAATGCAATCATAAAGCACTAAAATTTTTTTATTACTTCTAATCAACTTAGCTTGTGTCTCTAACTTTGAGAAGGGTAATGTGCCATTCAGCAAGTAATCCATGTCTTGGGAATTATGTATCATCAATATAAGTGACTTGATTCTCACCATTTATAAACTTTGTATGTATTAAATTGTCCTTGATATTTAAAAATAGCCTGTAGGGAACCAAAATCTGCTGCATATTCTCATATAAATAAAATTCATGCATGTGTATTAGGTTTATTTATTTAGTGTTTATGTCCCTCACCAACTTACAATTCTGTAAACTTGCAAAATAAGAAAGGAAAGGCTTCATCTAAACCAGGATTTGGAAGAGGGATGGAGCATGGCAGAGAAGAGGGCTAAAACAGGATGCAGGGAAAAGTATCTTCTTCAGGGTCACAGAACTGGTGCGACTAGGGTCTGGGGTGCATTATTGGAGGGAGAGTGTTTGGTGGATGGTGTTGGGAATTTAGGAATGTGTAGGGCAACACAGAGTTTGAAATGTTGTAAAGTGGGGGGGGGGTGTGAGGGTGTGTTCACAGGTATGTGTTTATTGGAAAGATAAGAATTATCCCCTTTCACCTCACTTCCAAGGATTCACCAGAAAGAGATTAAAAACTTCTTGGAGAGCACTTTAAGACCTTACACAGACATCTTCCTATTTAAGTCAGTAAGATTCTTCCTTCCCAGTGCCCCTATGGCTAGAAATAAGAGAAGCATATTTTCTATAGAAAAAAGCAAACAAGCAAAATAAAACAGAAATAGAACTTCCTGCTACATGATGGAGCTGGAGCAAGAAGAGTCTTCATTGCCTTTGTAAGACTGTATGTATTCAGAAAAGGCACACACATGGATTCCATAAACATCTTCGTTGTCATGCCCCCAAGCTGGAAACAACCCAAACATCTATCAGCAGGAGAATGGGTATATAAATTGTGGTATATTAATGTAATGAAATACTAAGCAGCAATGATAAAAAAAGAGAGAAGGGACTACAGATACATGCAACAGCATGGATCAAGAAACATAATGTTGAGCCAAAGAAGCCAGGCACAGATGTGCACATACAGTGTGATTCCATTTATGTAGAGTTCCAAAATGGTTAAACTGATCCATGATGAGAGAAATCAGAATAATGATTACCCTCGGGGTAAGGAGGGGTTGCTGAATGGGAAGAGATATGAGGAGCCCCCTAGAATGATGAAAATGTTTTATATCTTGATTAGGTGGTGGTATTACAGGTGTGTGTATATGTAGAAATGCATTGAGTGTGACATATAAGATTAGTGTACTTTATAATATATAAGCTATAATGCCATAAAATAATTTTTTAAAAAATGTATTGGAACATTTACCCTGGATCTGCTCCTTAACAGCTGTGGGGCCACTGGTCAATGGCTGAGCATCTCTGAGCATTTTTCTCATTTGTAAAATTAACATTAATGATACTTAGCTCATAAGGTTGCTGACGTGTTAGGGAAAGGATAAATTGTGCCTACTGTGGTGTCTGTTACATATTTAAAAGGCTCCCAGTGATAAGAACTTTCATTTATTTCATGGTAAGGGTTTTCAGTCTAGACCCCTTGACTCCAATTGCTACAGCTCTGATGGCACAGCTGGAAAGCCATACTGAGTCCCTACAAGTATGCCAGAGGATGGCATTTCCTGTGATAAGGATGTCACTTCTAACCACACTCATAAAATTATTCCAGCTCCACTTCTTATTGCAGTAAATAATTTTCTAAGCATGAGTGGAGAGAATTAGAAACTGCTGGGTAAGGTGTGTGGGTGTTACTCAAAGGAAATGAAAACCAAATCCACTGGCTGACTTTGAGAAGAAAAAAAGATCCTTCTCTGAGAATAATGCCAGAATGTGTCCTAGTAACTCTGAAAAATGAACACATGACTTGGAAAACCAAATACATTCAGATCTATGCCAAGACACATAACAAACTTCTAAAAACTAAAGAAAAAGAAAAAAATCTTGAAAACAGAAATAATGGGTGTTTCAGTGCAGGTGGCGGAATAGACGGTCCCCAGTGTCACTGTCTCCCAGAAATCAACCAATTTACAACTGTATAGAAAAGCAACAACAGCCATGCTGGGGCTGCTAGAGCTCAGGGGAAGAGGAGGAGAGACCTACAGAGTTCATGGAGGTGGGAGAAGCCACGATGAGAGAAAGAAAAAACCACTCTGACCATTTTGTGCCACAGCCACTTTAAGGCTGAAACTGCTAAGCACATGGAGCAGGAACTGGCAAAAGCCTCAGCTGTGCCCTTCGGATGGAGTTGCTTGGAGGTGGCAGGGGAGAAGAGGACCTTGGTGGCCCCCAGGTGAGCAAAATCACTAATAGGGTTCTCATGGACCGACATAGGAGCAAGGAGCCACGACAACTGAAAAAATGGAGCCACTCAGAGGCCGGTGAGTCATCTCAAGGGACTGGTGCACAGCCCATCCCATGGGAAGTGTTTGCAGCACGGGCAGTGGGAGAGATGGGCCCACTGGGGGAACACTGGGTCACAGCAAGGATAGCTGATCTGCAGCCCAATCAGCATAGGACCACTCAGAGGAGACTGGTCAGGAACGTAGAATTGCATGGGGTGCAGTTTGATGAAAAGACTCAGGCCCAGATCAGAGTTACTATACAATCCAGGTGCACCAAGTCTCTGGAGAGCCAGAAGTACCTATAAAGTCAACCATTATAATCTGTACTGCACAAAAAGTCTTCCCTAGGGAAGCAGCAGCAAAGCAGCAATTTAGCTAAACCACAGAGCTCAAGTTCTGGTCCCAACAGGAAGTTTCCCCACTTTAGAAGTAAGCAAAGGACAAAAAAATTTGTTCCAGCTCAGACACACTGCTAGCACCTTGGGTCCACCCAGGGACCCAAGGTATGGAGCCAGGGACTGGACCCTCCCTCCCACAACATGGCACACTGCCAGCACCTCAGGGCCCACCCAGCAACCTGAGGTATGGAGCTGGGGACCAGAACCCCCCACACAACCAGGCACACTGCCAGTGCCAAGGAGCATGCCAAAAACATCACTTCCATGTGGGTGGCCCACCACAGCCACCACAATAACCATGTCTGCCATGAAAGCAGCTAGATGCCACAACCACTACGCAGATGGTCTACCAACCACTGGAGTGCATTGACACCAGGAGAGTCACCAGCAGCGATAGAGATAAGAAGAGGTTGTCTCTCTCCACAAAGCCCATTCCAGAGTGACAGAAGAAGCATCTGCTCTATGATAATACTGAGGGACCTGATCACACCTCTCAGCATTGGACAGATCATTTGGGCAACAAGTCAACAGAGTAACCATTGCTATTTCAGAAGGAGAGAAGAAATCTAGGGTAATTAGAGGGGGGGAGGGGGGGAGGGGGGGAGATTGGACAAGGGTCTATGATAATACTGAGGGACCTGATCACACCTCTCAGCATTGGACAGATCATTTGGGCAACCAGTCAACAGAGTAACCATTGCTATTTCAGAAGGAGAGAAGAAATCTAGGGTAATTAGAGGGGGGGAGGGGGGAGGGGGTGAGATTGGACAAGGAGCATAAAGAATAAGTATGATTTGTAACAATATATAAGCTAGTAATATTGATTTGATCAACATAAAAAAAGAAATAATGCATTTATTATAGGAGAAGATCAATTCAGGTGATGGCAGAGTTTTCATCTAAAACTATGCAGCGAGGAAGAAAGTGGCACAACATTTTTTAAATGCTGAAAGAAATGAATGGTCAACTGTGAATTCTATATCCAAGGAAACTGTCCTTCAGGAATGAAGGGAAATCAAGACATTCTCAGAAGAAGGAAAACTAAAAGAATTTGTAGTTGGCTCATCTGTTCTTAAAGATTGGCTAAAGGAAGTTCTTTAAACAGAGAGGAAGTGATAAAAGAAGGAATCTTGGAGCATCAGGAAAGAAGCAGCAGCAATGGAAAAAGTAGAAATATGGGAACATACAATAGACTATCTTTCTCCTTGTGGGTTTTATAACTCATATTTGATGACTAAGAAAAAAATTATAATACCATCTGACATTCAAGACAATGAAGGCAAAGGAAGCTAAATGAAAACAAGGTTTCCACACTTCACTTGAAATGGAAAAATGTAAATACAGTAGACTGTGATAAGGGGCATATACGCATTGTAATACCCAGAGCAACCACTACAAACACTGTGCAAAGAAATACACTAAAAAACCCTATAAATAAATCAGGATGGAATCCTAAAAAAAAATACTTAAGGAAGACAGGAAAAGAGAAACAAAAGAATGAGAACGAGAGGAGACAGTAGTAGAAGAAACTGATGAAGAATTTGCAATGATGCATCTCCTATCTACCTAAGTGAAGCATTTTACAATATATGCATGTATTGAAGCAACACACTGTACCCCACAAATACGTATGATTAAATTTTAAAATTAAAAAAAAAACTAATTGGCAAAATCTGGGGAAATTATCTTACTGAATTTTTGGGAAGTTCTATATCTTTCCAACAGAGCCCTAGTCTAGACTCCAAGACAATAACTTCTCACTGTCTGAAAGGTCCACTCAAAGCAAGTTGTTCCCTGAATGAAATGGATGTGACTTCCTAAGTGATCTGAGCTACCCGTAACTTGGCAGCCACCTTAAAACAAAGTTGAAAACTTGCTCTTCACTGTGTAGAGGCTGCCTCTCAAGGGATGAGAAGACCAGTAGCAGAGGTTTCACATTTTGAGTGGGCCATTGCCAACAAGGAGGGGGCTGCAGCCCAGCATGGCAGTCCAAGTGAGAGTCATGAGGGGCAATGCTTGCTGCTGTTGGACCAGGTGCCAGGACATGGCAGTGTGAATTGGCTTTCCTGGCTGTTCAAATGCCTGCCCCCTACCTCATGCTCGGGACCTCTGGTGTTGCAGAAAGAATGCCAGCCCTGTCATCAGACATGCCAGGCTTAAATCCTAGCTTGGCCCCTTACTAGTTCTCTGTTCCTTAGTTCCACTATTCATCAGAGATGATGCTTGTCCAGGGAAGTGCTAGGAGGAATAAACAAGGTAGCCCAGTGCCTACTGCAGGGGACTTCCAGTGAATAGTGGATGTTCCTGATTTCCAAGACAGCGTTCAGAGAAGTGATTTTGACACTGGCCCCTGTGAACCTCAATCCAGCAGGCAGAACGTAGCAGTAAGTGAATCTCAAGTGGACACTGAGGCTAATTGGCATTAGAGCTCTGGGGTGTGGACGAGGGAAGCCAGCCCCGTACCCTGAACCCAGGACAAAAGCCAGGGGCAGTTGAGGAATTCATAATATGCCACAAGGCATTACCAATGAACTCCTCTCGTGCCATTGTTACATGGGTGAAACTAGGACCACAGAAACCAGTGCCAGACACACACAGAAGCATGATTGTCCCCATGGAGGTCAGTCTCAAGAGTAAGTGGGCCAAGTGACATCATGTGGCCATGATGAGGAGATGGTATCATCAAGTTAGCTGGAGTTCGATGCTGGCCCCACCTGCCCTTGGGAAAAGTTCTAAAGTCTCACTTTCTCCTGTGTCAGATGAATATAATATCAGTCCCAGCCTGCCAGTGCTGTGGATGAGGTTCAGTGAAAGCCCCATGCAAGGGCTCAGCTGGGCCTGGCCTGTAGCAAGCACCAATAGATGGCAGCTGTTAGCATTGCTGTTGTTGTTATTGTTACCACTGGGGAGTGAGCCAGGCAAAGTAGATCAATTGAACCAAGAATACAAACTGAAATGTCTGCTTCAAGAAAGGAGGGTGTTATGAGAGACCAGGCTTTAGTTCTGTTGCAGGGAGCATTTGTCCAGCATGAATGTGACAGGTTAAAAAGCCGAAGCAGGAGGGATGGCCTTTGATCAGTAGTGTGCTGGCAAATGTTTAACAACTACCTCCCCAGGGAAAAAGAAAGGCTTGATTTGTAGTGTCTGCAAACTTCCATGGTGTAAATACTTTCAACATATACGTTGTCAAGATGCTGATATGTCATCACTGAAAGCAGAGTTGGGAACAGATGCACACAGTCAGCTCTCTGGAGCCAGAACAAACCTGCTCTAATATACCGCTGACGAGGGTGGAGCAGGGTTTTTCCAAGAAACAACAGAGAGATTCAGATGGTAGACTGTGCTAGTGTTTGTCATCTTTTCTGTGACCAGCTGGCAGGCAGGGGTGCCTCTGCTGGGGCGCAGAGATATGCCTGTTTCTCACTACACCATTGTCTTGTGTTTATCTGCAAGTAGGGGCAGTCAGGATGCCCTATGCTATGAAGGGGAAAGGGAGCTGGACCCAGCCCTTGTGAAGGAGGCTGGCAGAAGTGCCAGGCCCTGTGCAGAGAAAGGTGGGCAGCCACCGAGAACAAGACCCAAGCCAAGGGGCTGGTTGACCTGGGAGTGGGTAATGAGCAATGCTATGGAAAGACTGCAAGGGCCCTCAGGCCTGTTGGCACCTGGTGTGGCTGGCCCCAAGCAGGGGCGGGGGAGGGGGAGGACCAAGGACAGATGTTGGAACTCATCAGTCTTTACTAGTTTTCGGCCTCAGAATTTTTCCCCAGTTTTTCAGTGTAATGAGCAATGCTATGGAAAGACTGCAAGGGCCCTCAGGCCTGTTGGCACCTGGTGTGGCCGGCCCCAAGCAGGGGCGGGGGAGGGGGAGGACTAAGGACAGATGTTGGAACTCATCAGTCTTTACTAGTTTTCGGCCTCAGAATTTTTCCCCAGTTTTTCAGTTGTGGCTCTTGGTAAACTACACTCCTTGTTTTAGTCAGAACTGGCTCAGAACCTGGAGCAGGATTGAAAACACAGGCTGAAGGACACCAATGCAACAGAATTGGGGAACACTCACTTACCTGAAAGCCACGAATTGTTACCCTGGTATATCCTGAATGTTTGCCAATATTCATTCATTCATTCAGCTAATGTTGGCTGTGCCTGTTCTGTGCCCAGTGTCTGCATAAGCTAGAGACACAGCCCTGAACACGATGAGGTTCCTGCCCTACAAGGTCTCAGAGTCTAGCATAGGAGACAGAAAAGCACCAGCCCTGATGGTACAGAGTTAGTGTCAGTGCTGGGAGGGCAGCCAGCAGTCAATGCCAAGGCCCCGAGGTGGTGTGAGCCTGGGAACCAGAGCCGTGCCTATAGCTGGAGCCTGTTTTGCTACAGAAGAGAGAAGCTGACTAGGGCTGGGAGGGAGTGCAGGGCCCAGCCCCACAGGGCCTTCTCAGCCCTAGTAGGGAATTTATGATTCTCCTGAGAACAGAGGACAGCCATTAGATGTTTTAGGCAGAAGCATGACATGCTCAGATTCATGCTTTAAGACAATGGCTCTGGCTGCTGTGCAGAGGCAGGAAGACAGGAATGAGGCTGGGCAGTCATTCATTCGTGGCAGGGAATGGGAATCTGGACTTAGTGTTGGCCATAGGAATGGAAAGACACAGACAGATTTGAGAGAGAACCAGGCATGTGGACAGTGAGGAAAGGGAGGAATCGGAAGTGACACTGTGACTGCAGCTCGGGCATCTGGATGGATGCTGGTATCATTCCTAGAGGGGCAGATCTGGCGGAGCAGCAGCTTGCACGGTGGGTGATGTGTGCGTGAGAGGGCCTGAGATCTCCCTCGTGCAGACATCCATTAGGGGATGGGAGAAAAAGCTGGACAGAGAGAATGGGCATCTTAATACTGACATAATCTAAAACTGGACTCTAGTTGTTATGAAGTAAGCAACCATACCTTCTCTAGCACTTAAATTTAAGAAGCAATTTTGCTTGTACAGGTTGAGTATCCCTTATCTGAAATGCTTAGGACCAGAAGTGTTTCAGATTTTGGATTTTCAGATATAAGGATGCTCAACCTGTATTATGTTGTTTTAACCTATCAGCCAATATGAGGTATGTGGAGGCAATATTCCAATTTTGTAGCTGAAGAAATAGATATTTACAGAGGTTATTATAACATCATCTTTCTTCATTTACAACCTTCAAAGCCTTCTTTGAGCTTGGTAGCTTTCCATGCAGGTTTTTAAGACTCCGACATGCTCGCCTGGGTTAGATAGCAGCAGAATTTTGGCCCTAAACACATTATGCCTAAATGCTAGAAATGATTATTATACTTGTCTGAGGCTCAAAAAATCAACTCAAACAAGAGCCAGAAAACAAATAAAGGAAGACAAAAAGGAGATGTGAGACTTTACAGAATGTTTTTCTGTGGTTTTCAGGAATGTAATCACCATCATAAATCTTTTAAACATTAGTTCCAACGGGAGTGCCTCTCTTTGTCAGATATCGCTAGCTTATTATATTATAATGGCCTTGACAACGAATTGTTTATGCAGAATTGTATTTGCTTCCCTAAAAACCATTTTCTATAGATTTCTGTTTTCTTCTTTAAAATTATGTACAGGATCGTCAGGCCAAGGTGCATGTAGACCTATTTCAATGCGAAAAGGTCAAGGAAAGTCACACTCTACACCGTGTGCACCTCCAGTAATAATGTAAAAGTGCTTCTCTTAATCCTTTTATTTTTGACTTTGAGAAAATCTCTCTCAAGAGTTTATTAATAAGTACCTTGTATGATGTTACTGGATGTAGAAAAACACTCTACAAATATTTGTTGCATTCAAAATTTTATCAAGAAAGATCAACATATCCAGTTTTATTTCTGGTCAGACTTTTTTCTTGGTAGGTGAGCTTTGGGACCTTGTACAAAACTCCTGACCTTTCTGAGCATACCCTGTGAAAGAGCCCTGTGACACATTCCTTAGAGCACCACATGCTGGCCACTGAGGAGCTGGACAGATGCTCCGTGCTGAGATTTATCAGTGTTGTGAAGGGCAGTGATTGTGTTCAGAGACTGCCATGCACTTGGAATTAGAGAACAGCATGACTCCCCAGGGCAGTTGGGGAAAAGATGAAAGGAAGGAGCAGCAGGGGAGTTTGCCTTTGCATATGACAGGTGCCATCGCACCCCCCGCCCCATGTGGGTTGTGATGCTGACGTCCTTGAAGAGAGCCCTCACTCCTTGTTGACCAGCCACGCTTTCTCTTGTCCCCATTTCTGCTGAAAGCGGTTACTAGCCTCCTAGAGCAAATCAGCTGGAAGTATTACAGGATAGAGTTTCAATTTTAGGAAAGGAAAACCTAACTCAGCTGACCAGCTTCATTCATTTTTAACTCATTGTCTGTCAAGCCTGCTGGCTTATGCACTTCTCTGCCATTTCTGAATGTCTTTGAGAAATCAAAGGCCATACAGGGTCATATTATGCAGCACGTGTATCCTCAGTAGTAGCATCCCACTTTGATCTGGTGTGTGTTTCCTGTATGGGTGTGAGGACATGCAGTGTGGAGATGTGTTATAGTGTGCTGAGCTATGGAGCCTTAGGTAGGCCTTACATAAAAGCTAGGTCTTCAAACACACAGATGGGACACAGGTGGGTCTTTAGGAAGGAGTGAAAAGGATTCCTCTTCTTTCAATCATGGTTTCTTGGGTGTGGACTTCAAGAGCTCAGCAGTGCATGTGTACTTCCAAGTAAGCTAGCACACATGGCACCTGCCACAGGGAGAGGGGCTGCCCAGACCTCCTCTTGTTGTCTACTTTAAATCAGTAGGCACACATTTCAGCAGACAGTTGCCGAGTATGTTCTTAGTCAGTTTGTCTTTTACCTGAAATGATAGACAGGAGTGGCTAAATGAGTATTATCCTCATGGCATGGGGCATTTTGCTTGTCACTTCTAATTCTCACATTTAATAATGCTCTTGACCTTCAAATTAAACTGCAAGATTCTTGTCTGTGCCACATGAAGGGCCTAATGTGATAGAGGGAATTCATATAAGATAAGGGCTCTATCTCAGTGGTCTCCTCTGTTTCCCAGACCCTCCCAGAAAGAGCATTTTGTACTGAAATGGCCCAAGGAAGTCTTCACCTTCCACTCCAACCGTGATAGCAGTGCCAAGTATTGAATTTGCATGGAAAGAGATGACACTGCAAAGAGAATGCATTTCAGAAGCTATAAACTGCTCGTCCGAGGCTCTGTAAGCTTGAAATGGACTCTGTCCTAAAGCGTTTTTTGTGCAGTGTTTAGTTTTCTTTCCCCGACCTTCCAGTCTGTGCTTATTCTGAGGTCATGGAGCCCCTCACACTGTGTAACTGCAAAGAAAGATGCACGTGGGGCTCCAGGGCTCTTCCCCTCAAGGTTTCGAAATTGCCACCAACTCTCTATTCAGAGACCCTGCCTGGGGTCTTTGCTTCCCGTTCATGGTCACATCCCAAAGCCCCAAAAGATGTCTCCCCCTGTCTGTTTCACATGCTGCCTGTAGGCATTCACCCAACTCCATAAGGAATGGATAGGTATGCTCCCCAAATCCCTCTCCTACGTGAGTTTTGCTTTCACCGGGCAAGTCCTTAAACTGATGGAGGAGTATTCAGGAAAAATCCAGAGCTTTACCCTGGGATGCTTTTGATGGTGCCTGGAGCCGTCTTTGGTCCCTATTCTCACATGTGGCTCTGGTTGGTCACCCAGAACCCCGAGAAGGGAAGGTGAGAGATCTGAAAGACATGGTACATTTCCTGGGTGCTAGGCATGTTCTATATGTTAACTCAACAAATCTTCAAAAAGCCAACACGGTAGGTATTATCCCCAATTTACAGGGAAGGAGATGGGCTCAGAGAGGTTAGTAACCTGCTTAAGGTCACACAACTAATAAGGCGCTGAGCTTGGATTTGGAGCTCAGTCTATTTGACTCTGAAACTGTAATCTTTGCACCACTCTGCTCATTACATGAGTGCATGAGGCTACCACTGCCAGTTTCCAGAAGCTAGTCTGTCTTGCATACACCCACCCCAAGAGTTCAGCCTGCTAGTGGGCTTTATATTCCAGGAGGTCTGGGCCTTTTGGTGCATCACAGCTTGTAGTTAATGCTGACTTCCTCCTAGAATCCCCCATGGAGCTGAACCTAGGCCTGGTACCTCTGGCCCTCTGCGGCAACCATGGAAGCAAGTCTGCGCTTTGCTACTTGCATCTCCTGCTTCAGTACTGGGATAGCAGTGCAACTTCACCTTCATCTGCACTTGAACCTGTACCTGCACTGCTGAAGCTCGTCCTCCTCTCAGCATTGCCCAAACAGATGTGGATGCACTGAGCTTGTCATAGTTTGCTTCTCCCCTGGTCTCTGCCCTCAGCCTAGCCAGAACACCATTGCAGTTGGAGGCAAAACCAACAATAACAATTTGCTTCAAACCCCTAACTGTCCAGGGGCAACACATTCATGTTTTCCTTCCATCTTAAGATAAAGACAGAATTCCTTAATGTCCAAGAGAGGCCCACAGGATTTGGCCCACCTGCTCTTCTCATATGCGGAGTCTATACTCTCATTACCTCCCACCACAAAGTTTTTACACTTGGTGTTTCCTCTGCCTGGAAAGTTCTTCCTTCCTCTCACTTTACACATTTCAATCCATATTCTGCTTTCAGACCTCTCCTCCATGGCCACAACCCCATCATCACAGATTGTCGTCCAGCAAGTCTGCGTCCATTTGATGGTGTTTACCCCACTGGATTGTAAACACCCTCTCTGTTTTTGTTTACCATGTGGTCCACAGTTTATGGCACATAATGGGTACTCAACAAAAAAGTCTTAAATGGCTGATTAAATATATACTTATTACAACAATCCTATAAGGTAAGGCTATTAACAGCCATCCTCTCTTTGCAAGTTAATATAGAGACTTAGAGAGGCTGAGCTGGGATTCAGTGCTTAATCCATCTGTCTCTAAAGCTTGTGTTCATTACCCAATGACAATTCCATGCTCCAGCTCCTCAATCTCACATTGGCCTCCCATCTTGGCTCCTGAAGTAATGCCATCCGCCTCCTCTTCTTTGTGGCACAGGACGTCTGTTGCTGTGACTTTGGTTTCTTGTTTAGACATCTGCCTTCTCTGGTGCCTGGGGGTCTCCCAGAAGCAGGAGCCTTGTAGTTACCTCCTTCCCCAGCACTTGGCACTATTCCTGCTCAGTACATTGTGGATTCTCATTAGGTGTTTGGGATTTACCTCTGTTTCAGCCAGTCCTCTATGAACTACCAGGGACAGAAAACCCAATTCCATCTGGCTTAAAGAAAAGGGAGTGTATCAGTTTGTATAATGGAAGAAGTTCAAGAGTAGTCAGGCTTCAGGTAGGGCTAATTCAGAGCTCAAACTATACCTTCGGGACTCAGGTTTTTCTCCATTGCTTTCTGTTGATGGGCTGCAGTTTCTAGCAAGAGCTCCAGCCCCTCCCTGCCTCAACCACACAGATGTCTCAGAAACCACCCCACTCCCAAGGGCTGAACAAAGGTCCTAGGCACGGCTCACACTGGTCTGATTTCAAGTCACTTGTCCCTCCCTGGCCTAATCACTATAGCTGGGGAGACACCCTGTTTAAAGCAAGACCATCTCTCGAAGCTGAGGGTGAGGTCAATCCCACCAAAACGCAAGAGCTGAGAGTGGGAAAAAGCAGTTCCCCAAATATTTGGGCATTTTTTTACTGAGAGGATGAATGAATTCCAGGCCTTGAAGGCCAGGCTTCCACTTCCATCCTCTTTTAAAATTTTTGTAACTGACCTCCTCCCTCCTCCAACCTCACTAGCCCAGCACTGTTAGCATTGGTTGCAGGGACAGAGCCTGCCTCACATTCCAATGCCTGGAGCTGTGAACAGATCCTGCCTTCACAGGTGCTAGGTGCTGCCTACACAGGGTGTGCTGCTCTGAGAAACCCCAGCTAGTGCGGGACCAGCACATCTAGTTTACAGTTAGACCTTGGCTAGACACACAGGACCCCAGGGCTTCCTGATCCTCTGCCTTCAACTCTGAGAATCCAGCCTCACTTTAGGGAAGTCAGAGGAGAGAATTCCCCAAGGGCCCTGACTGTGCTTCTCCGGGAGCTCAGGAGCTTTTTGAGAAATGTGTAGGTGGGGCCGTGTGTGCTACTCCAGCCACTGCATGGCTGCCACACATAGTCATGCTCACCCGTGTGCACACACACCCACACCACAGATGCCACCTCTCCGCCTCCCTCCCTCCCCTCCTCTCATTTCTTCCTTCCTCTCCCCCTCCCCCCTTCCCTCCTGTCCTACAGTGTGCACTCACACGGCGTCTTTCCCACATGCTCCACAGTCCCTCCCTTTTCCCGCTCCCTCTCCCACTTTTCCTCTTCTCCCTCTTTCCCAGTGCCTCGCCTCCCTCTTCTCTCCCCATGTCCTTCTCACAACCGTAGCCTCCTTTCTCCCACACATACATGCATGATACGCACAGTCTTTCTCTCTCACACACTCACACTCCCCGTTCACACTGTGTACATAACACTCCACCCATCCCTCCCTCTCCCCGAGACCTCAACACACACACCCCAACCCTGAGCCCTCAGACCAAGTCTGTGACCCCTCATCCTTTGAAGGTTGGCCTCCCTGGATTTTCTTAGACCATTTCACCTCCAGATACACCCAAAAAGGCAGTCAAATCCTAAACTGGTGTTCCAACCTCAAAGTCTGGATTCATGATCTCATGGAGTGTCCTCCCACCCCCAGAAAGCCGTGGTCAGAGGAGGAAGGTGACCTGAACGTGGTCACGCAGCCACTCCTTGACAGAGGTGGGGTGGTGGACCTCGAGGCTGGTATTCTTCAGTCTCTCTTCTGACTTAAAGTGCCTCTCCCACATCCTGAATTCTCACTGTGTCATAAGGGGGACACTGAGGATGAAGACAGACTTAGCATGTGACAAGGCAACGTGATAAATCGATACAGAGACCTCTGTGTGCAGATGACTTTGAGTCCATGAATTTGACTCTCCTCCAGAAAACCTTCATCTAAATGACCAAAGAAACCAAAGATTGTTTTTAACGGGACTGTTTCATCTCTGGACACAAGAATAGCCATCCCAGGCCACAATTTCTGCATGATCTCATGCCGGGGACTTCATGGAGGGATGTCTGGGGCAGCCCAGGGTGAGCTGCTGTGAGAGCAGCCTTGGAAAGGGGTTCAGCCCAGCAGCTTCTCCCAGAGTCCCCCATCCCAGAGCAGCAAGGCTGAGAGCATGGGCAAGAATAGAGCACTGGGCAAAGGCATCAGCATCTTTGAAATGACAAAAATTTTCTTTGCCAGACAAAACGACAACTGTAAGACAATTCTGGTCACTCTGAGATGCAGCTGGGCAGAACTGAGCTACTTCACAGAGCCCCCAGTGTACTGTTTGGGTGAAGAAGAACACTCCACCCCTTGTCCTACCTCCTTGCCTTCTCCATCAGTGTGCCTCAGCATGGGCAGACCTACCACCAACCCAGAAAAAGGCTCATCGGTTGTCATGAAAGCTTTCGGCTTCTTCAGAGCCCAGGCCTTGAATCACTGTCTTTGTAAATAGAACCCACCACCACCACCAAAAAAAAAAAAGCTTATGGGAATAGGAAATTACTTTTCTGTATAATAACTAACATTATTGAAAGCTTATTCTGTACTGAGTATTGTCCTAAGCACTCAGTTACCTTCATAACAACCCCATAAGGCAGGTATAATTCACCCATTTTACTGATGTGAAACTGAGGGAAGAGAGGTGTAGTGACTTGCCCAGGGTCTCACAGCTAGGAAGTAGAAGGGTCCGGATATACACCCAGGGGTGCTGCATCGCTCTGCACTATGGTGCTCTTTAAAAAGCAAGAATCTGCAGGCTTTCTAAAGGATGGGTTCTGGGGTGCTTGGTTGAATTCTGGTCAGTGGTTTAAATTTTGGTGAGAAAAAAGATAATCCTTTCTCAAAGCAATTTATTCAAGGCTTCTCTTGGGAGATATTTTTGGCTCTATACAGATGGAGTGTATCTTTCTATGCAAAGCCCTGAAGTCCACCGTGGTGGATAATGCTAAAATCAAATAAAGTGTCCCCACCACCACCTACACTCACGAGATCTTTGGCCAGGCTTCCACTCTGGAGGTGGGGATTGGAAGCAAATGAGCATGATTTCCATCCCTGAAGGAAGTGTCCTGCAACGTGGCTCCCAGAGCTCAGAGCCTCCTGAGTGTCTCTGTAGGCTAAGAGGCCTGGAAATGCTGAAGAACCCACTTAGAGGTCCCTTCTATTCAAATGACTTGGACATTGGAAAAGAGACTTGTGATCCTCCATTGACAGCATGGACAACAGGGGTGGAAGATGAGCTCTGTGATGTAAAGAGAATGAAGTGTTTCTATAGGAATTTAGCTGGAAGACTGTTAGAGAGTTCCAGTGTTCCTCACCTCCTGTCTGTGAAAGTAACCCTGGATACTCTGATCCAAGTTATTATTGCACTCTTTTTCAAATCAGTCATTAGCACTTTCATCAACAGAATGAAAAGTCAGAATAGATTGGCCAGTGGGTGACCTGTGTTTGGCCCCACCAGGAACCACTCCATGATTTCAACTTATTTTTGAAATCAAACAACAACAGCACCCTTTTTTTGAGATTTGCGTTTGAACAGAAGTGCATTAACTTTGTGTTTTATTTGCAGAATATAAATTTCTTTCCATTTTTGTAAGAAGTGGTCATTGATATTTGCATAAAAATGAGTGAATGAAGTATTTCCAGAGTCTGTGTTTATATCCTGCATATGAAGAGAGCCCATTTCTAACACAACACATTCTGTGGAAGTGTGAGCAGAATTTTGCACATATGCTTTAATTTGTCTGGGAGAAAGGGACCCAATGGTAGAGGATGTGGTTAGTTGGCAGTGGGCAAAAAAGAACCAATTTCTTTCTTCCCTCCTTAACACCTCTGTTTATCTGTAGATCCTTTTTTAAGTAAGTTCTACATAAACAGTGGTGCTCTATAAACAGAGTGCCCTGGGTCTTCATGAATATTCTGAATCATGCTCACATACACACAGACAAAAGCTAGTGTGGTGACTTTCAGAATATTCTGCTGACCTCTTCACAATAAAGAGATAAGCGTATTCTTCAAAATCATGCCTAGATCTGTTAAAGAAAAGCTTTCTCAATTTTTTTCTATCAAATGTTTTGCTTTCTTCTCTTCTGTGTGTGTGTGGGGGCATGCATGCATGTGTGGGTCCTCTTACAGATTAGAAGTAAAATGGGGGGGGGGCATGCATGCATGTGTGGGTCCTCTTACAGATTAGAAGTAAAATGATCTATTGCACTGTCTGGGTTAATTATTGACATTTTGCGGTCATTTGTAAGAATGTAAGGAAGCAGCTGCCTCCAGGCATGTATTGAGAGGGTGTGTGTGTGAGTGTGTGTGTATATATATATCTGTGTGTGTGTGTGTGTGTTTGAGCAAGAATTTCAAGTCAAGACTTCATGTTTCATTCAGCACCAGAATGAAATTTTATGAAATGTCCACATTGATTTTAGAAAAAGACCAGCATGGCCCAGCTGAGGACTAGCATTTGGAGTCACATTGGGCAGTTAGGCAGTTCTTCTAGAATTTTCTTCCTGATGACCACCTGAATTTGTCCTGTCCACATGGAAGGGAGGGGAACCCACATCAGAACAGGATGGACATTGCAGGGGGCACATTTCAAACAAGTGCCTAGGAAATAACAGGTTTCTTCTTGTTTTGAGATAGCTCCTTCATAATTTGTGCGGCCTGAAAAAAAAAAAGAAAACAATATCGGTGCTTATTATTAACATTACTTTACAGATGAGAGGGTACTAATATTTGAGCACCACAATGTGCAAAACCGTTGTAATTTGGTGCAGTACAAGCATGACCTCTTTTGGTCCTTTCAACAAATTTATGAAATCACAGATGAGAGGGTACTAATATTTGAGCACCACAATGTGCAAAACCGTTGTAATTTGGTGCACTACAAGCATGACCTCTTTTGGTCCTTTCAACAAATTTATGAAATTAGAGTTGGGAACAGGATAATACCCATTTTAAGAATGAGGATACTGAGGTTCATAGAAGCAAAATAATTTGCCTATGGTCACAGAGCTAGCAAGTGGCCACGTCCACCCCTTTACACTGTGTTTTCACATACACTGGAGTCAACATGAATGGTCTCAGGCATCTGCACACACTCTTGTGTTCTCTCTGCACCACAAGGAACTGTACCCATTTTCCCTGCTCAGAAAAGATCCCCCGAGAATTTTCTTTCAATCATTCCTTCCCTCTGTCCAATCTCTTGCTGCCATGTGAAGCATGTTTGTATTGGAGCATTTAGCAAAGTAAATTCCATGGTCTGTGACTGATGAGAAAGGACACGATGGAACCACATCTTGGGTTTTTCCATATCACAGGTCTTGAATTTGCAAAGCAAGAAGGTAAAACAAATAAATGTAAAAATTCACGTGACATTTCTTCCACAATGTTTTATTAAGCTGAGCATCTTTAATGAGCTTTGGTGCCTCTCCCTCCCTGTCACACATGTGTTGATGGGTTTTTCTCAGCTTGGTTGTCTGAGATTTCACAGCTCTCGGTCACCTCCCTTCTGAAGCTGGTAATAGAAACAGACAGTAGCACTGTGCTTTTCCTTCAGCCGGGATTGCTGTCCACCCAGAGCCTTGTGTCTTCCTGGGAAGGGTTCCTGGTTTACCCTCTGTCTTTCGGTTTTTCTGGCCATGAGGACACAGATTAAAGATCTGAGGACTCCGTCACCTGTGTCCTGGCATTTAATTCTTTTTCAAGATACTTGAGCTAGATCTGGGTAGAAGAACTTGGCAGAAAGAAAACCACTGGTTCCGGTAATTTTAATAATTAAGCAATGTTGACTTGTTCTTTATTTCACAATTTGCTATTACTGATTATTTACTATAATTCTGCATTATAGGCTGCCTGATTGCTATTGATGTTTTGCAACAGAACTACGTCATATTTGTCCTATTTGATGCATAAGTTTTTAGCATTTTGCTTATGATTATCTGTGCAAAGATTAAGAAATGAATTATAAAGGAGATTTTGAACTATTGACTCCATTTCAAAAATATGGGGGGAGGGGAAAGTGTTTCTCCTCTCTTTATTGACTGCTTTACAAAAAGAGGTAGAATTTTGTTCTTTTGCTGATAAAACAGAAGCCTGATGTGGTGAGGGTTGAGTTTGTGGCTGCTTTCACTGCAGACATGTGTCTCTGAGGCTGGGGCTGGACTCCATTTATTCCTGCAGGGAGTGGCAAAGTCACATGTGAGCTTAACGTCATTGACTTACTCCAAGATAACCCTACATACATGTTTTTTGAGTAGCAACTGATGAGACATGTAGGTTCTAGGGGATTTCGTTGTTTAAGCTTGAATTTTCTCAGAACAGCCACAACATGATACTGCATCCATCACCCAGAAGAGACAATAAGAGATTTCCAGGGTCCTAAAGCTAAGAACTAAGTCCTCGGGTTGTTTTCTTATTTAATTTTATTTTAATCATACAGACATCTATACTTTAAGACATCAAATAGTTCTCTTGATTTATTGCAAAAAAAAAAAAAAAAGTAGCCCATTGCCCCACTTCCTACCCCATTTCTGCTTCTTAAATACTACCATTCTCAACTTTTAGATTTCTTTCAGTATTTACCTCCAGATTTCTAAATAGCATGCTTACACTGCTGTTTTTGTTTTTGTTTTCATTTTCAGATTTTATCTCTTTCATTTTGTAAAAAGGCTTTATTTTTTATACTTTCAATCCCCTCAACAGATATCATTCTCCTTCCCTCCAGTCTCCCAGTGTATTTGTAATATAGTCTTTGTTAGATCAGTTTTCAGTGTTTTATTTTTATGACTATAAAAAACAGCTTTCTGGTATTGCTATTGAGTGGTCCAAAGTCATCCTGATATTTGATCCTTTGTATGTCACTTTTTTTCCCTCTTTGAAAATTTGTAGGATCTTCTCTTTGGTTACAGTGTTACAAAATTTCACCAATGTGCTTTTGCTTGGGTCTTTTTTTCTGCCATTATACTTGAGCTTTTAGAGAACCATTTCACTTTGGAATCACAGTTCTTATAGGATTGGGAAATTTTCTTGAATTATTTCTTTGATTATTTTCTTCCTTTTTTGGGGGGGGGGGGTTCCTTCTGGAGTGTAGATATTGAACCTCCCAGATTAATTCTCTAGTTTTATTTTTCCTCCCCTTTGACCTTTATTCTATTTTCTGGAAGATATTCTCAACTTTATCTTCCATTCTATTAAGTCTATTGATATAAAACTTAATAGACAGAATGGAGGATAAAGTTGAGAATATCTTCCAGAATAATTTCCACAATGATTTTTTTTCCAGAAGAATTTCCACAATATTTTTTTTTTATTTCCGAGTTATTTTTCTCTGTTCCTTTTAGCATGTAAAGTTGTTGCTTCCTACCTACAGTATACTCTGTTAATGTTTTTGAAGTTTTCTTCACCTTTGAGTTTTTTTACTATTTGTTTTGGTATTTATCTCTAATGATAGCAAATTTGCTCAAGAACCCAATGACCCAGAACTGTCAGTTCATCTTTAACAGTGATGCACTGAAAACTGACTTGAGGGCCAGTGGGCCTGAGTGGGGCTCATTAACTGGTGGGCTTCAGCCTATGATGATCTGGCTGGACTGTTTTATTCGGGGAACTGTCAGCAGGTCTTTTCTTTGCAGTTAATCAGTTTCCCCAGAGAGGAAGGCTCCAGTATCCTATTGGGTATGTAGGTCTGAGAGTCAGTTTAGGGGAGCCCAGAGTCAGAGTGGGGCCAAGGCCAGACCCAGCATTTGTCATGGGGGCTCAACCCATCAGTTTCCCATGGGTGCTCCTGTCCTTGATGCACCTGGAGTCCTGATCTCAGAGTGCTTCTATATCAGGTTTCCCAAGGAATAAACCTCAAGTCTTCTGCTGGGATGGATGAGCACTGTGTCCTGGCTGAACACAGTGTAAAAGGAAACTTGGGGGCCTAACTGCTTCATCTACCTGCACTCCCACTTCCAAAGGTAACTGATGCTTGTAATTCCTGAGCCTTGATGGAGTTCTAATGTGTGAATCAAGCTCCCCATTGCAGCATCCAGGATGCAGCTTCTCCAGGGCTCTGGGTCATGTATTTATACTTCATCTGCTTTCCAGATTCCCAGATGTTATTGCTGTGGCCCCTGTAGGAGTTTTGGCTTTTGTAACTTATTTATATTTTAATGTGATTTAGGAGAGAGCAAAGGTAAATGCATGCATTTAATTTACCTTGTCAACTAGAAGCCTGATTCTTGACTTCTGGTCCCAGTGGTGGCATATGGACTAGATAAGGGTATCCCTGGGAAACTGCAGCACCAGTATCAGTTGTGAAAGTGGCATTAGGTGTGATTTCTCTCTGGCAGCCAGGAAAGTCATCTCTGGCATCTCAGTGTTATATGTGTTCACCCTAGAGGAGGATAGTACTGGGGGAAGGCTGATGGGGGAATCAGCAACAGCTTGCAAATTTATTATGACCCCCATAAAGAAGTTCAGTTTAATCTCACAATTTAGGAGGCAGACACATATACACTACTGTAGCTAAAATTCTTGTGCAGAAAAGCAAAACTTTAGCAAAACAGGACTTACCCTTGCTACAGGCAGAGCACTCAGGTATTTCTATTCTATTTTAGTTGTTTATTTGTTTGTTTTTAATGATGTTCTTGACCCACTAATGGGTCACAACCAGAAGTTTGAAAAGCTATAGTCACCTGAACTCACACCTGGACTCCTGCAGCAGTATCGCACTATTGTCATCTTCCCGCTTGAATTTTCCAGGGTTCTCCATTAGCCCCTGAACATCACACTCAAGGCCCCCAGCACCTGGCTCCAAACGTCATCCCATAGTGTACCAGTGTACCCACGTAGTGCATGTGCTTCTTGCAGCAGTGGTTCCAGCCTGCTTTCTGCCCACCATCCCTCCATGTTCTTCACCCCCATGGTGCCTTTTCCCTGTCCGAGCACCCTTGCCCCACTGCCTGCCCCCAGGAGAGTTGTACACTCCCTTTAAGATGCAGATGAAATGGCAGAGCACCTATGAGCTTATCCTGATGGTGTATATTGTTGTTCCCCACAATGAGACAACTTACACTATGCTTTAAGTTTTTACTTTTGCTAAAGATGCATGAGGGTACTTCATAAAGTTCATGGAAAAATAGAATTGAAAAATAATATGAACCTTTCCATTAAGTTTTTGAAGTACCCTCACATGTTCAGAGTTTAAAGAGTCAAGACTCGTTATGAAAAAGAGTCTTTCAACTTTTTTTCTTTACCTCCCTCTTCACTCACCCCTACCCCACCCTACAGCCACTTTGAGCTCTTTCAGTTATTTTTATGGTAAAATTTTCCTCCCTCTAGTTACATAGTATGCCTGTATTGTTCCTTGTTAATTGCTCAATTTTAAGAATTATCTGTTACTTCTTGCCATGGAACAGAAGGAATTAGCCTCTTCTACCCCGCTCCCCCTTCCTTCTCATGCCCTACCTTTCCGTAAAGCCACATCGTGATTCAGAGTCTGCATCATTATGTCTGTTTATGTCCTGTTCCCAGGTGAGCCATGGACTAAACTGTGGTTAATATTCTTCTACTTTAAAAAAATACATTTTTTTAAATTGTGGAATGTGTCCTACATACCAAAGAGTGTATAACATGCATTTGTACAGCTTGAAGAATAACAATGAAGTGAATATCCAGCTAGTGTCCTCTTAGGGGTCAAGGAGCACATAGACATTCCAGATACCTTCACTGGATGCTCAGTGGTCTGACCGCCTGCACTGCAAAGGCCCCCATGCCTGTCTCAACTATGCATGGAAAGAACACAGAACAGCAGGAAACTTCACAGTGCAATTGAGTTTGTTATTTCTTCTTGGACAGAAAAGTTATTTAAGACAAATTTTGTTTGGGGGGGTTGTGGAGATCTACTGTGCAAGTGGTTTGATTTTTCATGTTTGTGTGTTTGTTAATAATGCCTATCTTTGTATAGTCAGAGAATTTTTCCTGAACAGTATCTATTTTGGGAGGTCTAGTGAGTTTTCCTTATGGCTGGGATGTGATTCATTTTTATGAATCTTCCTTGCACATTTGGGGAACAAATGTGCCCTTTCTGTTTCAGATTTTATATATTCTCCCATATCTTTTCAACCAAGCTGATGGTATCCACTTCCTCTCTGTTCTTATCTACATTTGTTTGACCTGTCAAAGAGTGAGCAAGTCCCCTGCTGTGATTTTTTTAAATTTCTCTTTGTTTTCCAACAGATTTTGCTGTATATATGTAAATTTTATTATTTGGCCTATTACACTTTTATTATGGGTTGTTCCTTTTATCAATGGAAAAATAACCATCTGTGTTGTTTAGTGGGTTTTTCTTGATTATGGTTGTGTCTGA
>NW_007734561.1:43577-44608 GCF_000696425.1 Galeopterus variegatus | reverse complement strand
GTCTTCTGTCAACAACATATAATTGTATTTTGATTTTTTTTATTTTTCCAAGCATCTGTCTGAAATACAGGCTAGGCCTATTGACGTGTATTATAACTGATATGTTTATCACTTTTTATACACTTTATCAATGTATCATGCTACTGTTGCAGCCCATGATCTCAGCTTTTTTTTTTTTTTACATTGGATGGTGAGGGCAACTAGTTGTGATACCCATATATTGTCCCATTCATAAATTCTGCAAATAGGTGTTGAATGCCTGCTGGTACCAGGCAGCAGACCAGGCACTGGGGATACAACAGAGAACAGGACAGTTTCTGCCCTGTAAGCAGGGCTGGCTTCATGGAATTACAGTCATTTTAAGGAGCTGAGCTTGATGTGATGCTCTGCTGCTGTCACCTTGAAATTCTTAATCATTTTTCAACATGTACCCCTGTATTTAATTTTACTCCAGGCCCAACAGATTATATGACTGGTTCTGCCATGAAATTGTGTAAAAGAAAACAGGAAATTTCAATATGGCATAATAAATACCCTAATAGGAATCAGTAGAGGGGACTATGAGAGCGCAGAGGGGGCTTCTCACCAGGTCCGAGAGGCCTTCTGGACACACAGCTCATCACTGGGCTGACTCAGATGAGGAGCAGGAGTTGGCCGGGCCAAGTGGGGAAGGCAGAGGAAACAGCAGGTGCAAGGCCCAGGGTCCTCATTGCAGGATGTCTGTGGCCAGAGCAAAAATCATAAGTGCCCCTGATCAAAGCTAACCGGAAGCATCAAGGTCATAAGAACTATGATCTAAAGTAATGAATTATTGGGGGCAAGGATCAAAAAAAAATTTTTTCAGATATCTGTACAAGATGCTAAACTGATTGACTGACTGCATTTTAAGTTATGCTGACAAGTCCATTCTGTAATTGACAGATACTTTGTACCAGGTCTAGTGCCAGGGTCTGAGGGACAGACACAAATCATTGATTGAAAAGGGTCTGGAATGCCATCGTAGAAAGTTCCACCTTTATCCTGAGTGCATG
>NW_007734561.1:22465-42919 GCF_000696425.1 Galeopterus variegatus | reverse complement strand
ATTGATTGAAAAGGGTCTGGAATGCCATCGTAGAAAGTTCCACCTTTATCCTGAGTGCATGGGGAGCCATCTTTCCAAAATGCAGAGCGGGCTGTGTCAGTGTCCCACATTTGAGAATGGTCATCCTGGCTTTGATACCGGCGAGCACTCAGGTCCTGGCTGAGGCTTACCAAATCTTGCTACCAGGCCCTAGTGTGGCTACCTGCCCCAAACAAAAATCCCTGGCTGAGGCTCCCCAAAATCTGTTACAGAACTCAAGTCCCGCTATCTGCCCCCAAACTAAAACAAACAACCCAAAAGTCAAATTATTGGTGAAAATGGAAGTCAGTTTTTATTCAGGAATACCAGTGACCTGAGGAGAGATGTTGGGCTAATCTATCTCTCTGGTAAATTTGAAGGAGAAGAGCAAGACTGAAGTCGTCCCAAAGATTCAGATTTACTGAGGGGTTTTTAAAGAGGGGTTTGAGTGAATGGACCATGGGAAATGAAAAGCAGGAGGGAGGGGGATTTGCGCTGCAGGGAGCCAGGCACAAGGTCTCAAGCCTTCATCTGGTTTCTGCTTCCGTCCTTGCTGTTATCTCATGGTCCTGCTGAAGGGGTGAATCAGCACAGCTTTACCGATGTCTTCCTTGGTTTCTTGCTATGTCTTGTAGCTAGTCTGCAGCATTGGCTGACTGGAAAACAACTTTACATTCATGTAAATAATGTCATCTTGACCCATAACCAAGGTTCAAAATATCAAATAACCATGGGTAAAGAGGGAACTCAAAGAAATGCATGCTAAGAAAAAAACTGGGTCTTTTTAAATTTTCTTACAGCCCAGGTGGTTTTAGGTCCCAACATGGCTTCAGTCCTGCTCACTCCAACAGCCTCAGCATGGAGTTTACCTTAAAGGAGTGAGGGGAGAGGCTGGGTGAGCAGGCTGGTTAGGAGGCTTTGCGTGGCTGTCCAGGAGGAGGTGGTGGCAGCAGAAAGGAAGTGTGAGCATGGAAAGAAAACAATGATAGCATTTCAGCCAACATGGAGGGGGCTAAGCCACGGTGCTTAGTTGTTAGTCAGCTGTGGTTGTGAGAGAGAGAGGGGTGAGGCAAAGACAACAGGTCACTGAAGTGGGGAGGCCGGACCACGACCAGGTTTGTAAAAAGACAGAGCATTGAATTCGAGGCATGTTGAATGGGGAGACATACAGGGAGACATCCAGTGAGCAGGGTTGACAGGGTCTTCAGTGGGCCTGGCAGAGATGTCCAGTGAAGCCACAGGGGTGCCTGGGTCCACTCTGCTCCGTGAGTTTTGAGAGTTCAGAGATGGGGTCTGCAAGTGCTGACATTCAACAGATAGGCAGAAGAAGGGGCATCTTTGCAAAGGGCTGAGGTGGAGAAGGAACCGTCAGGGGCAGCAGGGAAACCACTGCTATGGAAGCTGGAGTATTATGGAAGCCAAAGGAAGAAAAGCATTTCAGAAGCAATGAGGAGGTCAGATGCATAAACTGTGGGCTGAAACAGCACATGAGCTAAGATCAGCAAAGTGACTTTTTGCCTTTGCAAAAAGGTCTTAGAAACTTGGAGAAAGCAATTTCATTAGAATGAAAAGATTGTCTGAAGTGAGGAAATGAAAACTAATCATGAGCAGTGAAATTCCTGGCTGCGAAGGACAGAGGTGTAACAACCACATTTTCTAGATTCTGTATCTGATGCTTTGACATCTGGGACCTTGCTGACCCTGGAATTATGACTGTCCTGGAGACAGTGCATAACTCATGCATGGTGTTGTAACGTTGTCACCCAGGAAAAGAACCAAACACTTAATTAAGAATTTTAACAGAGTCTTTATTAGCTGGCCAGTGACTGCCTCCACTAGGTATTTTGGGAGAACAGCTGCTAGCCTTGGTCTGCTAGAGTTTATAAAGGGAAAAACCACATACCATTGGCACACGGGTTTGTCTAGGTGCACAAAGCAAGCTAGGTCACAGAAGCCAAAAGTGAGCAGTTAAAGCAATCAGGCAGGGCCGGCCCGGTGGTGCACTGCTACAGTGCGCCGCCTGGGAAGTGCGGCGGCGCTCCCGCCGAGGGTTCGGATCCCACATACGGACCGGTTCCCACTCACTGGCTGAGCGAGGTGCAGGAGCAACACCGAGGGTTGCGATCCCGTTGCCGGTCCCGGTCCGGTACGGGGGCGACACTAAGGGTTGTGATCCGTTGCCGGACACGGAAAAAGACAAAAAAATAATAATAATAAAGCAATCAGGCATAAAATTTTTGTTGTGTATGGTTTCTGTGTCTGTGCAACGGTTTCTGAGGGGGTTTAGCCTGTGTCTAACTTAGTATTGTTCAGGGTCCTCTGTTACAATGGGTGCCTGTCTCAAATGCAAACCAGCCAAGCCAGGGCCACCCTACCCCTCCTCTGTTGGGCTCTCACACTCAGGGCCACTGTTCCCCTGCCCTAATCACTGCAGGGCCAGGTATCAGACAGCTAGAGACAACCCCAGAGCCCACTGAAATTACTCAAACCAGCCAATCCTACGTCAGCTCACCCTGCCTCATCCGTTCCTTCCCGCGGAAACCACAATAAAGATTCTTGCCCACGTCTCCCACACTCTCTGACTCCTGACCGACCCTAGTGCTTCCCCATGTGGCCCCCATGGCATGTCCCCTCCTCTTGGGTAATGTGAGTATAACAAACTATCTTTTCAGGGGCAGTGGTCTCCTGATCTGTTGGCCTCACCATGACTGGTATAATAATAAAACTTACATTTTAAAACAAGAAGGGAATATAGTGACTGAGAGAGGATCTAGGTTTTTTGTACGTTCACTCTTCCCTGTCAAGTTCATGCTGGTGGGACGGTGCCGTTTGAGAAGGTGAGGTCAAAAATATGAGAGAGGGGGGAGAAATTTGGGGCATAAGCCTGGAGAGATGGGTCAAACAGGCCCAGAGTCATTACCTTTCAAGGAGAGGGCAGGCTCAGCCTAAGGAAGATTGCTGCTGGAAAGGATATGCCCACAAAATGCAGCAGAGTCCATTTCAAAATAAATCCTGTGTCCTTCCTTGTGTTACAACTAAGCTGGGTCATGATTCCTTGCCTCCTCCTCCTCATTCCCATGATGGCCTCTGGACTGTCCATAATGACCACTGCACCCCCACCCTCCTCCAGGACTTGGTCTGAGCCATGCATTTGGCACTGGGTGGTCTTTGTGGGTTATGAGATGTCCTATCCACCATACTGCAGGGAGGCAGCCTCAGTCATGTCTGATGTCTTAGCCATGTCCCCAAGGCCCAGCATCTATGGGATGCTAAATGAACATGTGTTGAAAGTGGTGATAGTGGCAATTCAATTCAGTGAACACTATGAGCACCGACTGTATACAGAGTTGTGAAGGACAGAGTTGAATAGGACACAGTCCCTGCCTAGGGAGCTCCTGCAGAAAGCAGATGTGTGTAGGGATTAAGTATGGCCAGAGCTGACTGCCTGATGCCCACCATGGGCAGGGAAAATGCAGCAGCCCTAGAGCCTTTCACCTCATTCCTTACCAAGTTCTGCCCACCAGAGCCTGGGCTTTTGGGGACAAGACCCTGCCAGACTCAGGGGGAATAGAGGCTCAGCCAAGGATGGAGGGGAAAAAGGTCCTGAGAAGCCAGGAAGGGGATTTTGACCTTGAGAAGCCCTTTACTCTGTGGCTGTCTCCTTGGAAAGGGCACATTTGCATCCATTTGCAGGTTACCCTCCCCAGAAGCTAGTCAGTTTTTATGAAAATAATAGAGAACATTGCCTTTGTAGGGAATTGTAGAAAAATGGCCCTTCCAGCATGTGAAGAAATGTCCAGTTTGAAGCAAGTCTTGTTTAGAGGCAAGAGGCCAAGGCTAAAGGAAGTAACCTCAGAGGACCAGCCACGTGAATAAGAGAAATCAAGAGTAAAAATAATGTTGATTCCTGATCTCAAAGACTCTCGAGATGCTTCAGTTTGGAGAGGCACTGGCTGACTGTTTAAACTGCTCAGCCTGCCACAGCCAAGGTCAGCAGCCCTGTGCATACCAGGGGGTACCACACATCCCTTCCAGGCACCTGGGGCTTCTCCTGGCACCCTCAGGAGGCCTGGGCGCTCTATGTCCTGCTACTCCTCTCAGCAGCTCCTCTTCTCATAGACCCACACACACCTTTCAAGGCCCGGGACATGGTGCCCAGCTTCCTTTATTGCTCCACAGCTTCACTGCAGAAGCACAGGCCTCTCCTCTCCTCTCTTCCCCTTCTACTTTTGCTGATCTCAACTTCAGTTCCCTCTGTAATTATTCTCAAATATTCTCAAATGCCTTATGGTAATCTGCAGTTCATGAAGGGCTGTGCGTGTGTGTGTACTCATTTTTTTTTTAATGCAAACAGATAAATTGGTGTCTTAATATCCAGATAGGCCTTTCTAAGGCTTCCAACAAGGAGAAAACCCAGTGTTGATTCAAAGAAATAGGAAACTTTCAATCTAATACCTGAGAAGAGCAAAATTAGGACCCTGGCTCAACCAAAATGCAGTTTTGTGCATTTAGGTTTCCAAGTTCCTAGGACATTGACAGTGGTCAGAGCTATAGTTCAGTCCCCTCCTTGGCACCACCTGTTCATGCTGGGTCACAAGAAGAGAAGTGACTGCCCATCTGCTATGTTCTGGTAGCTTTGAGGCCAGATCATTTGTCAAAAGTTAATTTCCCGGGCTGGCCCGGTGGCGCACTGGAGAGTGCGCCACTTGGGAGCGTGGCGGTGCTCCTGACGAGGGTTTGGATCCCATGTGGAGACTGGTTCCCGCTCACTGGCTGAGCGCGGTGCGGGCGCGACACCGAGGGTTGCGATCCCGTTACTGGTCAGTAAAAAAGACAAAAAAGAAAAAAAAAAAAGTTAATTTCCCTAGAGTAGAAAGCCAAATCCCATTCCTTGACCAGCTACCTTAGCAAATGTTACTTGAAAAATGCTTCAGATGCATTAAACTACAAATACTAGTTCTGCTTGTTTCAGAGATTAGACATTTTTGTTCACGTAGCAACTGTGCAGACTAAACCTTTACAGTCTCATAGGAAAAAACGATTAAAGACCCATTTTCTAGTTTATCTACCCAAAGGTTTCGTGGGGGGAGGGGCACCCACCACTGATGGGTGTTGAGTCTTCAGTGATGTTGGAGGTGGCCACAGGCTGTGGACAGCACAGGAGCTCCACGGGCTCTGTAGGGTGTCCCAGGCCTGGCTTGTGGCTCTGAGTCCCCAGCCCACACCTTGATATGATGGTTCAGCTTTTATCTGATATATCGGGATTCTCCGTAGATTTCATATAAAGAACATTTGTAGGGGGGAGGAGAGGAGAATAGAAAGTTACCCAATTACCTGGTACACTAAATAATTGAGTAATTACTGTATTAAGAAGGTGAGTAGATGGTTTCTGTTTTCAGCAGTTAAAGAGAAAGATTAACCTGATGAGAGAGAGTCCTGGGCCAGGAATGAGTGGATCTGGGCCCTGGGACTTGCTATGTGAACATGAGCTAACACTTTATCTCCAATTAGACGTGATGAACTCAAAGTTTCCTTCCTGATCTGAATTCTGTGACTTTGTGTGCTTGCTACTCATTATTTAAAAATACATGCGTTTAGAACATATGTATATATACAAGTGTTGATGGCCTCATCCACAGGTCAGAGAGGTGAGGGTTCAAGAGATTTAAGGTCAGCAGATGGGCTGGGGAGTTGGATGACCAAATTGTTCCCTGCCTTGCTTCTGTGCTGCCTTGGGTTCCTAATAGTCCAGACCAGAGATGGAAAAGCCTGGAATCCATCTGTGTTGGTCATACCAGCCTTGATTTCATGTGTTTGGAATCAGGCTGGAGTGAAAGGAGGGACTTTAATGGCTTAAGGCTGAAATACACACACACAGAGACACACACACACACATATACGACCTGGGATTCTACAGGAATAGAGAATGAATGTCCCCCGGGGAGGGGCTGGAGGGTAGGGAGGAAGATCAAAGGGGGAGGGAGGGAAGGAGGGAATGAGGGAATGAGGACAGGAGCAAGGGACAAATGGGCCCACACATTGGCCCCAACAGTGTTTGACTCACACTGGTCCTCAGTAAATGTTTGTGAGCACTTATGGAAGGGGTGAATGGTCGAACTGGGCCAGTCCTATCTTACTTCATAAGCCAATTCCAATTCCTACTCTAGTAGCAGCAAGCTGGGCATGGTACAACTCAACGCTCCCTAAAGCTGGTAGAAGCTATTACTGGCCAGCTGCATTTTTTGAGCAATCCGAATATTTCATCAGATCATGGCCATCAGTGACCTAAGCTCCCATGATCTGAAGGTCACAGTGGCCATGTGGGAACTGAGAGAAGGCACAGCCTCTCTGGAGATGTCAGAGGAGAGGCTAGACCTGCGGGCTCACTCAGCCCTCCTAGGTCCAAGTTTTCATGCCTCTGCAAGAATCTTTCCTCCAGTCAGGTGAATGTTGGGAAAGTGAGCCAGGCTGCCTGTCAGAAAGTTCTGAGTGGTGAACAGGCTGCCCCTTCTGTTTCTCAACAGGTGGCCTCACCATCCATGTGGTCATTTTTGTGACTTGTAGAAGCCTGAGAGCAGACTTTTTCCTCTAAAATCAAGTATTAGTAGCCTTATGAGACATTGAAGTCTATTAGAAAGCTACAGTCATTAAAACAGTTTGGTTCTGATACATGCATGAACCTTCAGAACAATGGAAAAGAAAAGAGTCCAAAAACAGACTTCAATTCATGGGGATATATTTAGTAGATGAAGTGACATTTCAGAGCCACATGAGATGGTTATTTGATAAGTAATGTTGGAATAACTTGTTACCCATTTGGAAAAAATAAAGTTAAGTCCCAATTAATACCAAAATAAATTCCACATGTTTCAAGGAATGAAATGTTAAGAAGCTTAAAAATATGAAAGTATTAAAACAAAACATGGGAGAATTTACTTTTATATCTTAGTGTGGAAGTAGCCTTTCTAAGAAATAAATAAAGCCCATTAAACTTAAAGAAAAAAGTAGTAACCATTTTGACAACATGAAATTTAAATTTTTCTGTAGTGAAAAATATACCATAAATGATGTTAAAAGACAAATGATGAGATAAAGGTGGGGGCAGGTGCAATCTTACAAATATAGACGAGCATATGTACAGCCACAAAAGGCTAATTTACTTAGTGTTTAAGAATTTTCATAAATCGAAGGCCAACAAGCCAAGAAACAAAAAAAAGGAACAAAGTCCAGAGAAAAAGAAAGAAAAGGAAACTTCGGTCTAAACATGTTGATGTGAGGAAAGACACAGGATGTGGGAAAGCAGAATAGAAGTAATAACAACGTTCCTAGGGGCTGAAAATCAGAAACAGAATGAAGAGCCTCAAACTGCAAAGGGTGATTTCATCAAAGCCAAATTATAGCTATTGTGTTTACGCAAATTAAATTTCACTGCATCACATCACAAACTCCACCCTTTAGCTGTTATCTGCCACTGCTTGGGGTAACCTTCTGTTCATGTATGTTCCCCTTCTTTCCAGATTATTCCCACTTCTATGGGCTTAGCTTTTAGATTTCCAAATTGAACCGTCTTCTATTTACTATCCATGTCCAGTGTCCTCACATATCTCGGCATCATGTCTTTCCTCAAGGGTAACATTGGCATGTCTGAAGAAAGTATCATCGGTGATCATCAGTATAGTGTATTGGTTTCCTGGTTCAGCCTGTCAGTGTAGAGGCTGAAGAGGAAGAGCAGGCCTTGGGATGTAATGGACATAAAGACAGCTTTGTAACCTGACCTAGGTTCAAATCTTAGCTCCATCTGGAAACAAAAAGAAATTTGGGTCCTTACTCTCTACCTGACATCAAAATTAATTTCCTTTGTACCAAAGACTTTAGTGAAAAAGAAAACCACATAAAAAGAAGAAATCATTAGAGGCCTTACTATGTAAGGGTGATAATATGATAAATGCAAATTAAAACTACAATGGCATATGAGTGTTCACTGGTTGGATTGGCAGAGATTAATAAACTTGATAACACACTGTGTTGGCAAAGATGTTCAAATGTTGCTGTGAGATTATAAATTGGGATAAGCGAGGGTGATAATATGATAAATGCAAATTAAAACTACAATGGCATATGAGTGTTCACTGGTTGGATTGGCAGAGATTAATAAACTTTATAACACACTGTGTTGGCAAAGATGTTCAAATGTTGCTGTGAGATTATAAATTGGGATAAGCCATATGGAACAAAATTTTGCAATATTTGTGAAATCCCTGCTGCCTATACCTTTCAACCCTGCAATTCCACCTCTAGGAATTTATCTTATAGGTACATTTACCCATATGCAAGGGAACGAGTGTAACAGCCATTCTGTGCAGCACTGTTGTAGTAGCTGATTAGGAAACAACCTAAATGTCAATCGGTAGGGCACAGGTTAAAGAAACTATGGAATGGCTATAAAATGACCACTTACGTAACCCTAAACAGGAATGAGGAAACTATTTACTGATATGAAATGATCTCCAGGATGTGTTCTTACGAAAACAGCAAATACAGAGCAGTGTATAATGGCATGCTGCCATTTATGCAGAAAAAAAGGCAAAGGGGAATATTTTTTACCATTTCCTTTTGTGTGTATAAGTGTAAGGGAAACTGATAATATTGTTTGCCTCCGGAGGCAGGAACTGGAGGGATGGTGAAAACAGATGAGCAGGAGACTTAAATTTTAAATCCTGTGGCCAATCTATTAATTTTTTTCTATTTTTAAAAATTAACGGACAAAAAAAAAAGAGAGAGAGAGTGAAAGAAGATATTGGTGTCACCACTAACCAGCTATGTAGCCTTTGTTTTCACAAGACAAAAAAAAAAGAGAGAGTGAAAGAAGATATTGGTGTCACCACTAACCAGCTATGTAGCCTTTGTTTTCACAAAATAATACCTGCCTCATAGTTTTGTTTTGACGATTAAAAGGACCTAGCTCAATGGCAGGCATGTAATAGGCATTTAGGAAGTGGCAGATATTATTAATTAATTACATTACGGCCCCAACAACTCAACCTAGGCATTTTATTATGAATGAACAGTGACGTTTTTATGGTCTTTAACCACTCACTTACTGTAGCAAAGTCCCTACCTTTCCATTTTAAACAGTAATACATTGTGTGCCTGTTACAAAGTCCAGAATTGTCTAATACTAACAGTAATCAGATCATCTTCTAGTTTCAACAACCAACTAGGAACTTAATTTAAAGGGAAAGGAGCTCACTATATAGCTCTGTCTTACCACTAGTCAAACAGATGAATAAACCTAAAAGGAATTGCACATATTTTTAAAACAAATGTGAAGATGTTATCAGAGCAAAACAAGCATTCATCAGTGTCAAGACATCATTGAGGCCATATCCGATGCAACCCCTATGTGTCCCTGGAAATTTGGTTGGAGGAAGTTGGGATTGTTTGTATTCTAAGGATGAGGGAGGTGAGATGCAGAGAGATAAATTGATGTCTTCAAGGCTGCACGCTGAGTGATGTGGCTGGTGAGGGAACCCACAGGTGCTGGCTGCTCTTTGCTATCTCAGTCCCCAGATCATACAAATTAGCATGAGGAGACGCAAAATTTCCTTTTTGGGCCAGCTTGGCATGGAGTACAGTTTGCTACAGCTACAGCGAGAACAGCAACTCTCCAAATAAACATGGTTGAATTCTTACTCCAGGATGATTCTGACAAATAAAAGAAATAAGTCCCAATCAGCTTTATAAATAAGAAAGCAAAAGAAAAGCCATATTCAAATAATCTCAGTTCCTGCTTCCAGACAACTGAGGCTAAAAGAAACCATTTCACTCCCCATCCCCCAGGCTTGACAACTGCCTGGCTGAATCTGAGTCAAACCCACTGAACCACGCAGAGTAATGAATCAAGTGTAAGGGGGGAGCTGTGAGCCATGGAGACCACCAGAGAGATGGAAAAGTTCAGGGCAAGGTCAGTGCCAGTGTTCTCAAGTCTAGAGAGGGCCCCTTGAAGGCCAGATAGGGACAGTGGGGCAGGTCCTGTGCAGCCAGACTGGCTGCAGAGAGGATGCACTGCTGTGCCCAGGCCACGTGACTAACACCAGGGAGAGTCCTAGAAGAGACACACCCACCTCCAGACCAGTTCAGAAACATTGTCTTATGTAGACCTTTCTTGGGTAATGGTGTTTCATTGGTTTTGATCCCTTTTAATGCAGGACCCCAGCCTCCTACAAAGCTCTTCTCCCACCTCACCCCATCTCACCCCACCCCACCCCACCCCATGGTTTTCTGGAGGTCTTTGGATTTTTTTTTTTTTCATTTTTGATCTGCTGTTCCCCATCCCCAGCACATTCAGGGCACTACACATCCGTTCACCAGCACTGCTCCCCTGGGCACTGCCCTGCTCTCTTTGGTACCACCCCTTCCTCCTGGGATCCTCAGCTTTCCTGAGCACGACTTCTCTTTCCAGTGGCACAGCTGTCACCAGGCGCACCACTGGTACCACCATGTTAGGGCCAGGGTTAGGGTGAGGTGAGCAAAGTACTCCAGTACAACTTGGATGACAAAAAACTAAGTAATGAAGACAAATAATATTTTAATGTAGTATTTTTAAAATTCAAAATGAATGCAGGAGATTTATAATGAAAAAAACATGGAACTTTTAAAGACAGAATTCTGATAATGCCACACTAAGCCATATCAGAAACTGAGACAAAAGGAAATATATGGCCCCCAAATCATGTTTCTATGTATTTTTAAGGTATAATATTTTAGAATATTAAATTATCTGAAAAAAGATTTTAAAATGGGAAGTAGATATATGAAATTCACAATGTTATTTTAAGTTTAGAAATTTTATTTATATCAAAAATAGAATTTATTCTTAATGTCACTTTCCTGGACTTAAATGGAAGCAAACTCATCANGAATGTAAAACTTTAACCAGAGATATGAATATACCTCCTGAATTTAAAAATAAATGAAAAAAAAATTGTAAATATATGAACCATTGGATGAGAGTATGAATTATCATAGGAAGAGTGCATATCAAATAGAAATTAAGGAGATTATAGATATCCTAATTTTCCATTTTTACATACAAAATTGTACAATTTTACATGTGAAATGGAGGTATGAGAAATTAAACAAAAGGACTTCAGATTTTGAATTTTTAAATTGAGAAAATTTATTTTCTATGAATACATCTGATTTTCAAAAACAGCCGGTGATTTGCCTTTTTGTCTTTTTTCGTGTCCGGCAATGGACCGCAACCCTCAGTGTCGCGCCCACACCGGACCGGGACCGGCAACGGGATCGCAACCCCCGGTGCTGCGCCCGCCCGTCGCTCAGCCAGTGAGCGGGAACTGGTCTGTATGTGGGATCCAAACCCTCGGCGGGAGCACCGCCGCGCTCCCAAGCGGTGCACTGTAGCAGTGCGCCACCGGGCCGGCCCAACAGCCAGTGATTTGGCTCTTAAAATTGTGACAATTTAAAACCTGTAAAAATTTTATCTGACAATTTTAAGCATCATACAATATCAATAATTTGTAATAAAGATCAGCATCACATTTGGATATCCTAAAACTGATTGACAAATTTTGCTTGATGCAAGCTTATCCATTTGGAGTGGCTTTAAGAATTCTTTTTCAATAATACCAGTTACCCTGGCATCTTGTTAAAGAAGTTTCAGTAAGCTGAAGTTAATTAAAAATTATTTAAGACCATCATTTGGTTAAAAGACATTTCCAAATATGGGCCCATGTCTTATTTGAAAGTGGGTCCTGAGTTGTGTGGACTCAGGCTGTGCCTGGAGCAGCTGGAGCTGGCCAGCTGTCTCTCTCTCTCCATGTGCGTGGCTTCTCACGTGGCCTCTCCACGGGGCCTGTCCAGCATAGCAGTCTCAGGATAACTCTGCCTCTTACACGCAGCCCCGTGTGAAGTGAGTTCTCTGTGCACTGGTTACCAACACGTTTAAGTCTGATGAGACAGAACACCCCCATGCAAGAGTTATATGAAGTGGGCTAATTACTTATACATAGGCAGAAAGAGAAAACAGAAGCCTAGGATTCATTGTCAGGAGTCAGTTCCTCAAGGCTCAGAAAGCTGCCCAGGGCAGATGGAGTGTCTTCTTTGTGTGCCCCACTTGCACCGCAGCTGAGGGACCCTGAAAAGCAGCTCGATCTGGGGTATAGTAACTCTCTAGGCTAGAACTGCTGTACAATCCGGCCATCACGGCTAGGTATATACCCAAAGGAATGGAAATCATCAAGGGATACCTGCACTCTCATGTTCATTGCAGCTCTATTTATGGTAGCCAAGATTTGGAACCAACCTTAATGCTCATCACCAGACAACTGAATAAGGAAAATGTGGTATATATATTCAATGGGATACTACTGTGCCATAAAAAAGAATGAAATTCTGCCATTTGCAGCAACATGGATGAAATTATGTTAAGTGAAATAAACCAAGCACAGAAAAAGAAATACCACATGTTTTCACTCATAAGTGGGGGCTGAAAACAAAAACAAACAAAATAAATGAAAGAAAGGAAAGAAAGGAAGGAAGGGGGTAAGGGAGGGAAAGAAAGAAAGAAGGAAAGAAAAGAAAAACAGATGGACGTCTGTTGCTAGGCAGGGACTGGAAGAGTTCTGGCTGGGCTGTTCTGGCCAGTTACTCCCTATCTCAAGATGTTGCATTCCCAGCACATACTATAGTTGTTCTTAAGAACTGGGGAGAACTATGTCAGCTCAAGGCTGCCTGGAGTTGCCCTGTACCCAGGGCCACCAGACAGAGTGCTCCAAGTATCCAGGAATGGAAGGACAAGACTTATAATGACTTAGCGTCAGAAATCCCAGAAAGTCACTTCTGCCATATTCTCTTAGATGAGCTAGTCAGCAAGGCCAGCACATATTCGAGAGGACAGGGACGTTAAACTCCACCTCTCAAAGGGAGGAGGAGCAAAGAATTTGTACCCATCTTGAATCTACCCCATCCTAATGGAAAAACACTTTCTTTAAAACTTGACTCGACAACATCTAGAAGCTCAGACATTTGAGTCCCAATCAGGGACACAACCAAATCACAAACCCACTTGGGCCAGGATCCTCCATGACACTAAAGGCTCTTTTTGAGTATTTTCTGTGATGTTAGCATCTTTTAATTTTTATAGCCATGAATGTCTCTATCAGTGGAAGAAGGAGGTTCCATTCTGGCCAGCTCATTGGGAGAAGGATCAGGACTGGGCACCACTGTGGCCAGGCTGGTGCTGGTGGTGACACAGAGGGAAAGGAGAGCCAGGTCGGCGGTGACTGGAGCCCTACCTCCCTGGCATTCCTGTGCCAGCCACACCCATCTCCCTGCACTCACTTTCTGATATCTATTTGGGGCTTCTCTAGGAGGCTCAGTCCTAGAGAGAAAGGCTGTTCCTTCAAGGGGGATATTTGGAATTTGGTGCACTCCTGACAGGGTTTGGGTGGGAAGGAAATTGATTGGATCCAGAGGTGAGTCCAGTTGGATCAGCAGAACACAGCCTGGGAGAAGGGCAGCTAGGATCTGCACACAAGACCCCCAGCCCCACGCAGCCCTCCTGTGCCCGGCACTCTGCCTGCAAGCATTCTCTAGCAGCTGCTTTGTCATCTGGCTCTAGACAAGCCACATACCTTTGCCTGGCTAATTTTCTTTCTTTTTTCCATCCCCTTCCTTATACGGCAAAGGCAGTGCAGTGGTACTGGCACAGGCCTGGAGACGACTGCCGAGCTCGAATCCCGGCTCTGCCTTCACAGACCATATATCCTCAGGCAGGGACTGGAGCTTCTGCTCCCTCCTCTGTGAAATGGGGACTAACCTGTGCCATGGGGTTCTTGTGAGGTTTAAATAGGTTAAGCACGTAAGGCTTAGAACCAAGCCTGGCACATGGGAAGTGCAGGTGTGTTGTCATGGTACACCATAGCTCATGTGGTCCGGTGAAGACAGGGGCTTTGTGGCCAGATGAAGCTCACACCCCAGCCCTGCCCCNAGACTTATAATGACTTAGCGTCAGAAATCCCAGAAAGTCACTTCTGCCATATTCTCTTAGATGAGCTAGTCAGCAAGGCCAGCACATATTCGAGAGGACAGGGACGTTAAACTCCACCTCTCAAAGGGAGGAGGAGCAAAGAATTTGTACCCATCTTGAATCTACCCCATCCTAATGGAAAAACACTTTCTTTAAAACTTGACTCGACAACATCTAGAAGCTCAGACATTTGAGTCCCAATCAGGGACACAACCAAATCACAAACTCACTTGGGCCAGGATCCTCCATGACACTAAAGGCTCTTTTTGAGTATTTTCTGTGATGTTAGCATCTTTTAATTTTTATAGCCATGAATGTCTCTATCAGTGGAAGAAGGAGGTTCCATTCTGGCCAGCTCATTGGGAGAAGGATCAGGACTGGGCACCACTGTGGCCAGGCTGGTGCTGGTGGTGACACAGAGGGAAAGGAGAGCCAGGTCGGCGGTGACTGGCGCCCTACCTCCCTGGCATTCCTGTGCCAGCCACACCCATCTCCCTGCACTCACTTTCTGATATCTATTTGGGGCTTCTCTAGGAGGCTCAGTCCTAGAGAGAAAGGCTGTTCCTTCAAGGGGGATATTTGGAATTTGGTGCACTCCTGACAGGGTTTGGGTGGGAAGGAAATTGATTGGATCCAGAGGTGAGTCCAGTTGGATCAGCAGAACACAGCCTGGGAGAAGGGCAGCTAGGATCTGCACACAAGACCCCCAGCCCCACGCGGCCCTCCTGTGCACAGCACTCTGCCTGCAAGCATTCTCTAGCAGCTGCTTTGTCATCTGGCTCTAGACAAGCCACATACCTTTGCCTGGCTAATTTTCTTTCTTTTTTCCATCCCCTTCCTTATACGGCAAAGGCAGTGCAGTGGTACTGGCACAGGCCTGGAGACGACTGCCGAGCTCGAATCCCGGCTCTGCCTTCACAGACCATATATCCTCAGGCAGGGACTGGAGCTTCTGCTCCCTCCTCTGTGAAATGGGGACTAACCTGTGCCATGGGGTTCTTGTGAGGATTAAATAGGTTAAGCATGTAAGGCTTAGAACCAGGCCTGGCACATGGGAAGTGCAGGTGTGTTGTCATGGTACACCATAGCTGGAGCTTCTGCTCCCTCCTCTGTGAAATGGGGACTAACCTGTGCCATGGGGTTCTTGTGAGGTTTAAATAGGTTAAGCACGTAAGGCTTAGAACCAAGCCTGGCACATGGGAAGTGCAGGTGTGTTGTCATGGTACACCATAGCTCATGTGGTCCGGTGAAGACAGGGGCTTTGTGGCCAGATGAAGCTCACACCCCAGCCCTGCCCCGCACTAGCCGTGTGACCTCAGGCATCTTGCACTTCCATCAATGCCAGCTTCCTCCCTCCGATTGCTGTAAAGATCAGAGAAGTTGTGCGTGGAGGGCCCAGGAGCAGCCATGGGTAAATTACAGAAATGTCTCCTCACTTCTCTTCTAAGCTCTTCTTCCTTCTTGCTGTTTGTCAACTCCGGCTTCTTTCTCTCAGCAAGATGTTTCACATTGATGACAGCTGTCATGTATCAACTGAACATGACACTTCCAGCCTCCAGCCATGTCTGTCTTGTCTGTCTGCAAATTCCCAGTGACACACTCAGGGGGCCCAGCATGAGGGCTGTTCTTTTCCAACCAGACTCTCAGACTCTCTTGACTTTTCAAAACTGATTGCTCTGACTTGGTGTTCAAGCCTTCATGCTGTCTGGGCTGAAGGATTCTTATGTTCCAAACACCTGAATGATGTTCTGTTATTTTCCACACAGCATTGAATCAGTAATATCTTCTCGTGGGCTCTTCACAGCATGCCAAATCTTCCTCCAACTCAGTGGTGCTCCAGGTGTAGTTCTTGGAACAGCAGCGTCACATCACCTGGGAAGCTCTTCGACATGCCCATTCTCGGGCCCCACCCAGACCTACTGAATCAGAAACTTTGTGGGGGCAGGGGGTGGGTTTTAACAAGTCTTCCAGGAGAACCTCATGCACACTCAAGTTTAAGAACTACTAAAGTTCTAACATTTTGGTTAAGATGAAGTGTAGGAATGGAACATGTTTCCTGCCAAGTCTATTTTTACTATTCATTTACTGATTATACCACATCCTTCCAAAAGAAGAGTGAAAGAGAGGACCACACTGGAGTAGCAAGAACTACAGGATCTCACGGAGTCCCCCTCATAGGAAAGTCTCAGTTTGCACCATGCCGTGTTGGAGCAGAGGGCCTAGAGCAGCCTCCCTGCATCAGGAGCAGCCAGAGTCCATGCAGTGCTTTGTGTAGGCAGGTCCTTCCTTCTCACAACTGCATTGTTTTAGTCTAATGAACCAAAATCAGTCTGGCATTCTTCAGCAAAGCTTTAATGTGATTGTAATTTCAATGCTGTTCTTGAAATGAGTTAGGTGATTCCAGTCCGTCTTCTACTGAGGGTACATGACGTTTATAAATTTACTCATGTCACAGAAAAAGAAAAAAATTGACTCATGTCATAGAAAAAGAAATTCAAAAACTGCTTACACAACAAGTGCCTTAAAGTGATTAGTATCGGCATGATGTTAAGTAGGAAGTTTTAGGGAAACAATACAATGATTCTAGATTTTCTTTGGATTCTTTGATTCATGGGGCTAGTTCTGTTTGAAGCAAAAGCCCTAATTTGCAATAAGAGCACTACTAGGATTTGTGGAAGGAAAACAGCCTGATCAGACATCAAGGCACTGACCCAGGACTGAGGTCTACAGTTTGTTCCCACATTTGCTTCTAGTTCAGTCAGTTACATATCAGCAAATTACTTGTTTCCATTTTCCTCAGTAAAATAGGGATAATGATGATTCATACCTCCAATATACCCATTTTGGGTTTTAATACTACTTGTGGACTAAGGACTCCCAAATCTATATTTCTAAACTAAATTTCTATCCTTCTAAGGATATATGTTCAGACTGGTATATCTAAATGCCCACCGGCTTTTGCCATCTGGGGATGTAATGGGCACTCCAAATTTGGGTGTCCTAACTAAACTTCCCACCTTCCCTCCAAACTTGATCCTCTTCCTGTATTACCTGTCCTGGTTAGTTGTGTGATCATCACCCCCAACTCATCTGAGCCTGGGGGCATCATTCCCTGTTACACTGTGAGCTCCCTCAGTAGCAATTGGTCTTAGTCACCTCTGTAATCCCAGTACCTTGCCCTGGATTCAACACAGCAAAATCCTCAAAAAACGTGCCAAATTGGTCCTTACAATCCTGGAAATTATTTCTGATAATTATGAAGGATTGCCTTTGTGAAGAATTGTAACCCCTATACACCATCCCCACCCCGCAAAAAAGGTGAATACAGCTACCAGGGTATAATGAACTTCCATGAATCTAAAATCCATATGAGCAAAGCTTGGTAGTGTTTTAATTCTTATTTTCACATTCTGCACCAACTCTTATCTACATTTATCTATATATTTTGTTGATTTCTTTTCTAACCATATTTCTTGTAGCCTGTCTCCCTCCCTCTTGGATACATTCGTACTATGTACCAGCATCACAACAGGTGCTTTGTGACATAGTCTTTAATTTCACAGCCTGTGAGGTAGATTCTACAAACACCATTTTTAAGTGAGGAGTCAGGTTCAAAAATAGTGACTTTCCCAATATCACACACAAGTAAGTGAGGAGGCTTGAACTCCAACCCTCTTTTTCCCTATAGCTACAGGCCTTGCTAATACACTTTGGGGGATACAATCTTTCTTCCTTGGGAAATTTCATCAAAGATGTAGTATCATTTTTTTCTGGCACAAAATAGTATATGTTTATGCAATTAAAAAATTTGTTTTTAAAGTTATTCATAATATCTCTATTCAGAGATATCAACAGTTACATTTTGCTACATTTTCTTCCAGGTTTTTTCCTATGTATATTTGTATTTTTTAATATTCCACATTGTTTTCATTATTATACATTTGTAATGTAGCTTGATGTCTGATAGGACAAGTTCCCCCATCCCCCATATCTTTTCTTTTTTAAAATATCTCTTAGCTAGGAAAAATATTCCTTTTTTTATTTTTCTTTTTTTTAAATTTTACTTCTCAAAATATATTGTAGTTGATTTTCGTGCCCCTTTACCCATTCCTCTCCACCCCTGCCCCCCACCCACATTGTTCACTTGATTTAAATAGTTCAAGGAATTTTTGTGGTTATTCTGTCTTCTTCCCCACCCACCCTTTATTTGTTTTTGTGTTTATTTATTTATTTTTAGCTCCCACAAATAAGTGAGAACATGTGGTATTTCACTTTCTGTGCCTGACTTGTTTCACTTAATATAATTTTCTCTAAGTCCATCCATGTAGTTGCGAATGGTAGTATTTTGTTCTTTTTTATAGCAGAGTAATCCATGTTGTTGCAAATGGTTATTTCACTTTCTGTGCCTGACTTGTTTCACTTAATATAATTTTCTCTAAGTCCATCCATGTTGTTGCAAATGGTTGTATTTCATTCTTTTTTATAGCAGAGTAGTATTCCATTATGTAGATATACCACAGTTTCCTTGTCCACTCATCAGATGATGGATATTACAGCTGGTTCCAGCTCTTGGCTATTCTTTTTTTTTTTTCCTTTTTGTCTCTTTTTTACTGACCGGTAACGGGATCACAACCCTCGGTGTTGCGTCCGCACCGCGCTCAGCCAGTGAGCGGGAACAGGTCTCCACGTGGGATCTGAACCCTCGGCGGGAGCACCGCCACACTCCCAAGCGGCGCATTCTCCAGTGCGCCACTGGGCTGGCCCAGCTCTTGGCTATTCTAAATAGAGTGTCAATAAACATTGGAGTACTGGTATCCCTTTGGCATGATGATTTCCATTCCTCTGGGTATATTCCCTGCAGTGGAATAGCTGGGTCATATGGTAGATCTATCTGTAATTGTTTGAGGACCCGCCATACCATTTTCCCTAAAGACCACACTATTTTGCAGCCCCACCAAGAGTGAATGTGAGTTCCTTTTTCTCCACAACCTCTCCAGCACCTATCATTCTGTCTTTTGGATGTTAGCCATCGTGACTGGAGTGAGGTGGTATCTCTGTGATTTTGATTTGCATTTCCCAGATGCTGAGTGATGTTGAGCATTTTTTCATGTGTCTGTTGGCCATTTTTATGTCTTCCTTTGAGAAATGCCTATTCAGCTCCTTTGCCCATTTTTTATTGGTTTTTTTGGTTTTTTGCTGTAAAGTTGTTTGAGTTCCTTGTATGTTCTGGATATTAATCCTTTGTCAGATGTATATTTTGTAAATATTTTCTCCCATTGTTGGTTGTTTTTTTACTCTGTTGATTGTTTCTTTTGCTGTGCAGAAGCTTTTTAGTTTGATGTAATCCCATCTGTTTATTTTACCTTTAGTTGCCTGTGCTTTTTGGGTCCTATTCATGAATTCTGTACCCACTCCTACTTCCTGGAGTGTTTCCCCTATGTTTTCTTTAAGAAGTTTTATTATTTCAGGATGTATATTTAATTCTTTAATACATTTTGAGTTGATTTTGGTATATGGTGAAAGGTACAGGTCTAGTTTCATTCTCCTACATATAAGTATCCAGTTTTCCCAGCACCTGTTGAAAGGGTAATCTTTTCCCCAGTATGTAGATTTGCTGCCTTTGTCAAAGATCAGATGGCAGTGTATGGATTAATTTCTGGGTTTTCTATTCTATTCCATTGATCCACGTGCCTATTTTTATGCCAGTACCATTCTGTTTTCTATTCCATTGATCAATGTGTCTGTTTTTATGCCAGTACCATGCTGTTTTGGTTATTATAGCTATGTAATATAGTTTAAAGTCAGGTAGTGTTATGCCTCCAGCTTTTTTTGTTCATCAGTCAGGTAGTGTTATGCCTCCAGCTTTTTTTTGTTCATCATTGCTTTGGCTATGTGTGGTCTTTTGTTATTCCATATAAATATCTGGATAGCTTTTTCCATTTCTGAGAAAATATACCCATTGGAATTTTGATGGGGATTGCATTGAATCTGTAGATCACTTTGGGTAATATGGACATTTTCACAATGTTAATTCTTCCAATCCAAGAGCATGGGATATCTTTCTATCTTCTTGTGTCGTTTTTAATTTCTCTCAACAGTGGTTTGTAGTACTATTCATAGAGATTTTTCACATCCTTGTTCAACTTTATTCCTAAGTATTTTATTTTTTTGCTGGGTATTATAAGTGGGCTAGCTTTCTTGATTTCTTTTTCTTTTTTCTTTTTTTCCTTTTTTGTCTTTTTTACTGACTGGTAACGGGATCGCAACCCTCGGTGTCGCGCCCGCACCGCGCTCAGCCAGTGAGCGGGAACCGGTCTCCATGTGAGATCCGAACCCTCGGCGGGAGCGCCGCCGCACTCCCAAGCGGCACACTCTCCAGTGCGCCA
>NW_007734561.1:7586-21723 GCF_000696425.1 Galeopterus variegatus | reverse complement strand
TTTTTGTGTGTTGATTTTGTATCCTGCAACTTTGCTAAAATCATTTATCAACTCTAGGAGTGTTTTTTATAGATGCTTTAAGCTGTTCAATATATAGAATCATATCATCTGTAAAAAGGGACAGTTTGACTTCATCCTTTCCAATCTGTATGCCCTTTATTTCCTTCTCTTCTCTGATTGCTCTGGCTAGTACTTCCAACACTGTGTTGAATAGGAGTGGTGAGTGTGGGCATCCTTGTCTGGTTCCTGTTTTTAGGGATGAGACTGGATGATATTGGCAGTGGGTTTATCATATATGGTTTTAATTATGTTGAGATACTTTCCGTCTATGCCTAACTTGTAGAAAGTCTTTTGCTGTATTCTGTTAGCTAATATTTTATTGAGGATTTTTGCATCTATATTCATTAAGGATATTGGCCTGTAGTTTTCTATTTTTTGATGCATCTTTGTCTGGTTTTTGTATCAGGGTGATATTTACGCTATATTCATTAAGGATATTGGCCTGTAGTTTTCTATTTTTGATGCATCTTTGTCTGGTTTTTGTATCAGGGTGATATTTACGTCATAGAGTGAGTTTGGGAGAATGGTCTGTTTCAATCTTTTGGAACAGTTTGTAGAGAATTGGTATCAGTTCTTCTTGAAGATTTGATAGAACTCTGCAGTGAACCCGTCCAGTCCTGGGCTTTTCTTTGTTGGGAGCCTTCTGATAACAGCTTTAATCTCTTTTATTGTTATTGGTCTGCTCAGATATTCTGTATCTTCTTGGCTCAGTTTTGGTAATTTGTATGCATCCACATTGTTTTCATTATTATACATTTGTAATGTAGCTTGATATCTGATAGGACAAGTTTCCCCCTGCCCCATATCTTTTCTTTTTTAAAACATCTCTTAGCTAGAAAAAATATTCCTAATTTTTAAAAAATGAGAACAATCTCCTTCTGCCTGTGAGAGGGGCCCCTTCTGAATTTCTAGACACAGAAACAAGGGTTCTCTCCATGCAGAAAGGACTCTCTGTGAAGAAGCTTGAGTTGAGAAGGCTGTCAATAAATGATAGCAAAATGAATCCAAAATGTGCCTGTGTCATTTTTAAAGAAATCAATTCATCTAATGCTTAGGAAATTGTCAGTTTTCTTCCAAATGCCTTCCCTGAGCTGGAATTTAGTGAAGTCATTGTAACACCAGGTAACAAGATGAAACTGAGAGGGGGAAAAAAAAAGCCTTAGAGGATTTAGAAAATATGCTGTTGATTTTCTATAACTATAGAAAATGAGCCTCACTTTTCTTTGGTTAGAATTTAGCTACAGAAGAGAACTTCACCCCAGAGTATGTCTCCAGCTGCCATCCATGAAGTTCCCAAACAAGTGTTCTTCTCCCCACAGCTACACGACAAACCCCACAGACAAGCCTTGTAGCTGGGCAACAAGAGACACCTGCTTTGACTGAGGCTCCTTTTCCTGGCCCTTCTCCTTTGTGCCCACCTGTAACTCCTAAAACGTTTTTAACTTCTTGCTATAAGGAGCTGACTGCTTCAGTAGTTGAGCAATTCCTCAGAAGCCCAAGAGCCATAAGAGTGAAAAGTGTAAGGCCACATTTATGTATTTTCCTGGGCCAGGGCCCTGTGCCAGCCCAGGGAGGGGTACTAGGTTCCCTCATGGTCTTGACCTCACAGTGAATCTGACATAAGGTGGATTCTTCAGGAGGCCCTGAGACATGAGGATACTGTCCAGTTCTTCCTTCCAGCCAATGGACATTGTCTAGTGTGGACATTGACCACCCAGAGAATTGTCCTACCAACAGTCTCTCTCCAGGGATAGTGCAAAATCTTTGCCTGACTCCACAGTATACCAGGATGATACAAAAAGATAAGCCTGTTGGCCAGTGGCTGAGCCACCAGGGTCACACAGCACATGCTGCAGGTCCAGCCGGAACTTGAACACATCCTCCAACCCCAGTCCAGCCCTCCTTCCTCAGAGTCTTTCAGCATATTGCCTTTGTTGAAGCCAGCACACTGCCAAGGAGTTGCTCATGTTAATTAATGGACCATTGGTTCATGGTGGGAATTAACAGAATTGTGATGAGTTCATGTGTGATCAGAGATCACTGTGGAGCCCACACAATTTTCAGTGCTAGGGAGAATGCAGAAGGCTGCATGCACTGTGTGGTCTCTAGAGTAATGGAACTGAAGGAAGAACACACGGTCTAAAGGACAGCACAGGGCAGGAAGAAGTCTTAAGGAAATTTATGTCTATTGAATCAACCATGAAAATAGGAGTTCGTCCACCTGATGAAGAACCCTCCTGTGAAGCCAAGGAAGACAAGAGCTTGAGGGTGGTTATGTTTTAGGTTCAAAGGAAACAAAATCTTATTCTCTTTGCAGAGATTATCCTAGAAGGCCTAGTTAATAGTACAAACTGTGAAGTGTGTCTGCAGAATGCATGGGGCAATGATGGATGCTTAACTGAGCAGCACAGATTTCTGAATTATTAATGAAAACAGTGCTGTGACATGCTCCAATAAAGGTATATGCTTAGAAGAAAGGCAAGGAAGTTGGATGAGGCTTTATTGAGAATGAGGAAAATAAGAAGAAAGTATGTGGTGATTTGGATTTTGTTGGGGTTTGTTTGGTTGTATTGTGGGATGTTTCAGAAGTTCACAGCATGCTATAAAGATGCCAATGGACCAATCATTCAGATTTGATGATTCTCACGGACCCACCCTAACAGATGTTAAGGAGATGAAACTTATTATTGTTAAGGTCCATTGTGAGCTCCTCTCTGACTTCATTTCCCTTTCTCCCTCAAACTGGATTTACTGTTCCCATGCATGTTATTCAATTTTACAATTTAAGGATGACTAAAAATATGTATAGTATTGCGCTGTGTGATGGTTTTAGTTTACATTAATTGGCATCATGCTGTACATAGGGTTCTGAAGGGTTTTTTAGATTAAACATGTTGAAAAGGATAGATTTGGTTTACTCATTTAATACTGCTGTGTAATCTGTTATTAAATGAATAAATCACAGTCTACTTTACCATTCTCTTACTGCTGGACTCCCCACCTTGTTCAAGCACTGCAGCCACACTGACCTTGTCGTACTCAAACATGTGAAGCAAACTTGATCCTCAGGGCCTTTGCACTTCCTAAACAAATAAATTTTAAAAAGAAAGAAAGAAAGATACAACAGTCACAATAATTCATTGGACTTTCAAAAATAGAGAACAGAACTGAGAAGTGGGAAGGGGGAAGGGGAGGGAGATATTGAGAAAGTAGTAAAAGATCACAAAAAATGATTACATTTTGTAATGTTGAATATACTAATTACCCTGATTTGAGCATCACATATTGCACACAGGTATTGATAGTCAATGCTGTACGCTGCAGATATGTATAATCAATTGTATTTCAATAAATAAAAAAATAATTAATTTTAAAAAATTCCCTACACCTGGAATGCTCTTGCCCCCGATTCCCCATGGCTCACTCCCTCTCCTCCTTTTTGTCTCTTTTCAAAAGATGCCTTATCGGAGAGGCCTTCCCTGACTACCCTGCATAAATAGCTCCCCTGCCCTACCCTATCACTTTCTCCTCCCCTTATCCTGCTGCATTTCTTCTCGTGGCACTTACTGCACCTGACATAGGATATATCGAGTTATTTGTTGGCCGACCTCCTGCCTCATGCACTAGCATGTAAACACCCTGAGATTGGGAGACTTGTCCATTTTTTCAGTGCTCACATCAGCACCTGGCACATGGCGGGTGCTCAGTATTTATTTTATGAATGATTAAGTGAGTGAGTGAACAAAGAATGAATGAATGAATGCATGAACCAAGGTTGTTGACATTGCTTTCTATTACAAGCAATGCTTCAGTGAACATCCCTGGGGACACGCTGCAAGTGCTACTCTGGGGAGATGCCCAGGATGGAATTGCTGGACCATAGGGTTTACCTCCTGTGAGCACTTTGTAAAGTGTAAGCCAGAGGTAGGACTATCTGGAGGGGAGGAGAGAGATAAGCTCTCTGTCTGTGAAGGGGATGGCATGCAGTCCCTGCTGTTTGTCCAATGTGGAACAGGGTCCTCCCTGTCTGCCTACCCAGACTCCATCTCAGTGTTAAACTCTCTTGTCATCTACTTCCTTAGACATTCTCAGAGTGGGGAACCTGACCCTCCCCATCTACAGAGACTTCCTCTAAAGCATTCTTGAGGTTGGTGAGGATAGCATTGCCTTCATTGTGTCAAGGATGAGCACTTGACTTGGATTTTCCTGTCAACTACTCACAGAACCCCATGGTGCCATTGTTAGCCCTGTTTTACATCAGAAACACAGGCAGAGAGAGGTTAAGTGATTTGCCCAAAGTCACAACTAACAGTGGCAGAGCTCAGTTGGAACCCAGGCCTATAACCTGTGCTACTGATGATACTACTGATAATGTGTATTTCAGATTGAACAGGGTTGTGTGGCAGACTCTGCTACGTGCTTCTCATTCTATCCGTCATTTGGCCTCCACAACCATGTTATAGGAGTGGGAGCTATTGTTATTCCCATTTTACTGGAGACCAAGGCACCCAGAGGTAGAGTAATGCATGACATGACACTTCTGGGAAATGAGAGAGCCAGAATTTGAACTCTTCTCACTGCCCCAGAGCCTCCGCTTTTTCCGTGATGCTGTACCTTCCCAGCAGAATTCCAAGGGGCTCACCCAGCCTGTCCTGGAACCATCCCTCACTCCTTCCTGTAGGGGAAGCTTCAGTGCTGAGATGCCCACGATACAAGACGCCTCTTGCCCCTGGCCTTTAGGGAACCTGGCTGACAATTGTATGTGTTAGGTTTGAATCTTGAAGGTTTTAGTCTCAAAGCGGAGCAAAGAAAACCAGGAGCCAGGCAGTAAATTTAGGGTAGGCTTTAATGGAGGCACTCCAGGGTGAGGTTCCATGGCCCCGCAAGGGAGTGAGGCCGGGGAAGTCGCACCCAGGGTGGATACAAACAGGTGTTTATAGGGGAGGGCTGTTGGTGAGTTTTTTTCCATATATGGTATGGAATCGAGCAGGGTTCAGTTTCTGGTTCCCACCTTCTGGGGAGGGAAGGGGGAAAGGGAAGAGGGTTGGAGTTAACAAGATGGAGGGGAGGGGTAGAGTTCACAAGATGGAGTCTCCGTGGCTATTTTGTTGCCACTTTCCGGTCCTCCCGATCCCGCTGGCCCAACAGTACGAGCTCTTGGAGGACTAGTCTGGTCATACATGTATGTTATGTGCTTATCTACATCATCTTAAGTCTGTCATTCTCAGTCTTGTTTTCTGCTTCTACTCTGAGACATGAGCAAGCTGAGGCTTTCTATTTTAGAGTTCATTAAAATGTGTCTGATGCCTTTGAGCTTTGGTGTAACAGTGAATAGAGAGCTCATCCAATTATGCACTTTTGAAGTCTTTTAGAGTTGACTAGAACTTAGAACACAGTATTAGGACTCTGGGTTGCAAATATTAGAAGCCTGACTCAAAAAGGCTTAAACAAAAAAGGGAATTTGTTGACACATAGAACAGGAAAGTCCAGGTGTTGACTTCAGGCTTGAGTAGATCCAGGTGCTCAAAGTATATCTACAGGATTCTGTTCTCCCCCATTGTCAGATCTGCTTTTGTTAAGAAAACTGTGAATATCCATGAAGTGACAGCAAATATGGCCCTAGCAGCTCCAGGCTTTCATTCTGCCACAGAGCCAGCCCAACGAAAGGAAGCACCTCTTTCCAAGAGCTTCAAGAAAAATCCCCCACCTGGATCTTGATTGACTGGGGCCAGGCAGTGGGGCCAACCCTTCCACAACCACATAGACTAAGTACGGGAGAGAGCAGGAGTGTCCCAAAAGGAAAAGAAATGTTCTGTCAAAAGAATGAGGGGTGCAATAATAGCCGTCCTCCACCAATATGATTGTGGGCCCTCTTGGCTGCAGAGCTGAGCCCTCCAGGAGGTCCTTGCTGGTGGCCAGCTGCTCACAGGGCAGGGCATGTGTGGGGAGAGGCAGCCTGGAGACCAATTCTTTTCCAGAGTTGCATTTCTTTTGTGCTTTTAAAGACATCAAATAAGTCTTAAGCCCAGAGGTTGCGATTTCCAAAGACAAGGTCTTCTGTATTTTCTTTCTTTTCTGCCATATTATTCTATATTCTAAAAATAGCTTTATGGGTTTTTTTCCTTATAAAAATGACAGACGCATATTGTAATAAATTAAAATGTTATAGAGAAGTAAACCAGAGAGAGCCAGTCTCATTGATGTTGGGTGCCTGTGAATAGCACATGTGCATGGTTAAGAGCTCCCATTTTAATCCCTGCTCAAGCACTTGCTCCTTGGGCAAAGCACTCATTCTCACTACACGTCCGTTTACGCCTGTAATGATGGAATGCATCACAGTAGAGTCTTTATAAGAAACTATTGAACCCTTTTTGTGCCAGACACCTATTGTTTGTGTTTTATCATTTAATCTTCAAAACAGCCTTTTGAGGTGGTTACTGTCATCATCCCCATATTATAGGTGAAGGAATGAGGCTTACAAGGATGAAGTAATTTGCTCAAGACCGCACATGTAGTGGATGCCGGGGCCTGGGCCACTCCCAGCCGGCCCCAGCACCCATGCTTTTACCCACTCACTATACCCTGTGAGAGTTAAATAAGGCAATGCCTGGAAAGCTTTGGCACAGTGCCTAAGCAGAGCAAGCCCTCAAAAACTGTGTTTTTTTTTTAATAGCAGCAATACTCTATATTTATAGAAAATGCAATTTTATATAAAAGAGATGACACACTTGGTACATTTTGTTTTACAGCTGCTTTTCTCCCTCATGAGGAGGATGAGCCTCTTAATTCTATCTTGTCTGTGAAACCAGAGGCAGGGAGATGATAATTGCCTTCTGCCCTTTCATCTTCCTTCCTGGGCTGCATTTGGGGACCAGAAGTGGGCTTTGCCACGGAATTATCAGCCACTCCTTCAGGGTTTTCTCTTTAATGTGCGGCCATTTTAATGAGGACTTCAGAATCTCATACCATGGGTGGGGAGTGAAAATTAGTACAAGCTTTCTGAAAGATTCACATCTTTGAACCCAGCAGTTTTACTCTAGGATCCACAATTATGGATATGTGAAATCATTTAGTGGCCAACATATGCATCACAGAATTGTTTTTAATAGCAAAAGAAGTAGGAAAAATACAATGTCCAAATATTAGAGATCAGTTACATAAAGCATGCTGTATTCATACTGTGGAGAACTTCGAGGTAACTGAAAGTGTTGTGGGGGAAGACTATTCAAGAACTTTAAAGTTAATCAGGAATATTAAGTGAAAAAAAGAAAAACAGGTTATAAAAGACTATCCCTATCTTTCCTCCCTCTCTCCACATCCAGGCTTCTATCAGGATATCAATGACTTTTAATTTTTTCTTTCAGTATCAAGCGTAAATGTCTTGACAATACGGGCTTTTTATGCTTTGTCTATAAATAGGACATGAAACCTAAACAGTATTTTAATTATATAAATATTATTTGCTATAGACTAAAGTTATGATTTAAAATCCATGGAGAGAAAAAATTGTGATCCTTGGCCATAACACTTGGGCTACTTGAAGAAGAAGGAGCCATTATCTCTCTTCTTCCATTCCATCCATAAGTTGACAAAATCTTACAACGTTTAATTTGCTTTATATTTAGACATACTTTCTTGAGCTGTTTTTGTTTTTGTTTTTCCTGGAGCTTCTAGTTGTCTTTCTTTGTTCTGGTTCACAAAGTAAAGATGCGGCTCCTTCACCATTTCTCTTTTTAATTGTGTGCCTATTGAATGGCCCGTTTGGGCTGCCTGCCTTCCAGATCTGCTACACTGTTGTGATCCTGGGAAAGAAGTCTGAAATCTTACATGTCTGAACATGTCTTTATTTTACCCTCATCTGGTGATAATTTGTCTGAGCCTAGAATTCTAGTTCATGTCATTTCTTCTCGGGGTTTAGAAAATCCATACTCTACTGTCTTCTAGCATTCAGTGTTACTGATTTAAAATTTTAGTGTCATTATTATTTTTGTTCATTGGCAAAATACCCTTTGTTTCTGCCTGGAAGCCCCTGAAGTCTCCTTATCTTTGAGGATCTGAATTTTCTTAAAGATGTATCTAGGTGGGTCTGTCAGCTATTTTTTTTTGTACAAAAGGAGTTTAGTTCTTTTATTCTTTCTTAGAGGGTCTATTTTCTATATACTTAATAATTTTCATATTTCTCTACTGTGCTTTATTTTGTATTGTGTGTTCATTTATTCTGTTTGGCCATTATGGATCCTTTTAACCTAAAGACTTTTGCCTTTCTCAGCTTGGGGAAATTTTCTTTTGTTATGTCTTTAATTTTTTTTCCCCTGTCTTCCATTTTCTCTTTTCTCCCTTTGTATAATTCTTTTAAATGCTGAACCTCCTGAATTGATCCACCACATCCCTTTTTTCTTATGTATCCTATCTTTTTACCTACTTGTTGTTCTATATTCTGGAAATTCTATATTGATTTTAACTTTAGATCTTCTATTAAATTTTATATTGAACCCATTTTTTATTTCCAGGAAATTGTTGCTCGTCCTCTAATTACTTACTTTTCATATCACCCTAGCCTGTTGTGTGGATGCAGTATCTTTTCAAATCACTATTGATATTACTTAAATTTAAAGCTCTTTTAGATACTCTACATTATCTTTATTTGCTCTTTCTTATTGTTTTTAGTTTACCTTGGTCCTGCCTTCTTATGCAAGTGTATTATTTCAAATGTCTGGTGATCCCTGGTTGTCTATTTACATTTTTCAACGAACGACTTAGTTGATTAATAATGGTGATCAGCATGGGCCTTCTCTGCCATTGGGTAGGTTATTATTCCCAGTAGACCTCTTTCTTAAAAGGGGACTGGGAAAGGGAGTCAACTGAGATCTCTAAGTTTGTGAGGTAGGCAGGCAACTGGCACATGGATAGGACCTGATGGGCAGGTGTGTGGGGGCTCCCCTGGGGCCAAACAAGAAGAGCTTCATTACTTGGTATTAACCTTCATATTGAAGTCCTAGCCCTTTCTCAAGTAGATAGTTAAATTTTAATAGAGAATGCCTTTCTATTTTCAGCTTAAGACAAAACATCCTTGGACCAGTTGCCCATTTGTTTGGGAATAGGGATGTTATCTACACAACCATTAAATTACCTTATGAATACTATGTCATAATCCAAATCTGCTCTTTGAATCAGCCAGCTAAAAAGTGGAGCTTCTAATCATTGCTAGTTGTTCTGCTTGGAAGGACAACTTTCTCTGTTACCTATACGCTATTATTCACTTTCAATTTTCCAGAAATTTATCAAAATTTCTGATTCTGCTCTCACCCCTATTCTTCATTTTTTATAGGTTTCTTTCCCCTTGGTATCTTCTCACATTTTACTGGGGTCTTGGGAGGAAGAGCAGCTAAAGGTGTGTGCTTCTTCCTCCACTGGATTGAAAGCCTTTGTATTCATTTTGCTTTTCTGAATTTTCATTAAAAAGTGTGTATCACATTCATAATAAGAAAAGTAACAACAAAAGCTATTCTTAAAATAGAAGGCTTTAGAAACGTGTTCTTATTAGGTGTAAAAGAGAAGAATCTTGTCAGTGTTTGTTTCGACCATTATAGCACTAACCAGGAAACCGCTCCCTCACAGGGCTTCAGTCCAAATGAGGAAGAGGCTGGTGAATTTTGCTGTCCTATTTGTGCCTTTTGTTTTTCCAGGCTAGGTTAGAAATGTTAATGCAGTAAGAGTGTCAAATATAAAGCCTGCTCCTAAACAGCTGCATCAACTTTTGCTGCATAATAAACCACCCCAAAACTTAGTGGCTTAAATGGCAAACATTTATTAGCTTGCTGTTTGGATGGACTCATGTGGATGGTTCTGCTGGTCTCACTTAGGGTCCCTCATGTGTCTTCAGTCAACTGGCATTCAGTGGCCTCACTCACCTGTCTGGGGGTTGGATGGATGGCTATTGGCTGGGCAAGAGGGATGATTGGACCAAGTGTCTCTCATCACCCAGCAGGCTAACTTGGGCTTATTCACATACTGATGGGTTGCAGGATTCCCGAGAGCAGCAAGCGAGGAAACTGCAGGGCTCTGGACTCACACGGCATCACTTCCACCACCCTCTGTGGTCAGAACAAGTCACAAGGTCAGCCCAGATTCAGAGGGTAGAGAAATAAACTCCACGTCTTGATGGAAAGAACTGGGAAGCACTGTAGCAACTTTTGCAATTCACCATTTATTAATTCTAATTTTCTGTCATCTAATTCTCTGTTTTCCTCAGGCTTCTGAGGACGCAGACTCTGGAATGGTTCTACAATAATGTGAAGAGCCGCTTCAAGCGCTTTGGCAGTGCCAAGGTCCTGAAGAACCTGTACAGGAAACACCGGCTGGAGAGTGGAGCATGCTTCGACATTCTCGGTACTCCGGCTGCCTGATGCTCTGGGACTCTCTGGTGGGCTGGTAGGGTAGAAGAGGCCTGGCTAGGAGGCCCTGTACACTGGGTCCCACTCACCGAGGACGGAGAAATTTGTTTAACTACCCAATGCCTGTGAGGAGCAAAAATAGGACAGATACCATAGACTGGTGAGCTTTGACTCTTTGTTCTAGCATCCCCATTGGGATAGAGCTGATATGTTAGGAGCTGGCAAGACCAAACAAAGTATTTCTGAAAATTGTGGATATTTTAATTCTGGATCCCTGGGGATGAAAGATTCTTGATTGTCGTCCCCTAATGACTGAAATGTTGGAAAGTTATTTGCATTTAGTTACACAGAGTGCAGGTCTGCTCTCAGAGGATATGCCCTCCACTCCTCTTTCTTCCTACTCCAAAATCCTATTCTTACCAGGCCCAGAAGTTGATATAATGGGAGAGTTAGAAAAGTATCGGGTTCCTCCCAGGAAGCTTGAAGGATGAATTTTACCTATGCTGTTTTTATACCGTTAAGACCACCAAGTTAATTCGAATGAGAAATTTTATAGACCAACCAGTAGGAAGAAATGGTTGTCAGAATAGGAACAGCATGTCTTCCAAAAAAGGCTGTTTTTTCTGTCTAGAGGCATATTTTTTTCCATCACTCTGCTGACACAGGTAAATGCTTTTTATCCATGAGAAACAGGGAAGAAAAAAANTGGAATGGTTCTACAATAATGTGAAGAGCCGCTTCAAGCGCTTTGGCAGTGCCAAGGTCCTGAAGAACCTGTACAGGAAACACCGGCTGGAGAGTGGAGCATGCTTCGACATTCTTGGTACTCCGGCTGCCTGATGCTCTGGGACTCTCTGGTGGGCTGGTGGGGTAGAAGAGGCCTGGCTAGGAGGCCCTGTACACTGGGTCCCACTCACCGAGGACAGAGAAATTTGTTTAACTACCCAATGCCTGTGAGGAGCAAAAATAGGACAGATACCATAGACTGGTGAGCTTTGACTCTTTGTTCTAGCATCCCCATTGGGATAGAGCTGATATGTTAGGAGCTGGCAAGACCAAACAAAGTATTTCTGAAAATTGTGGATATTTTAATTCTGGATCCCTGGGGATGAAAGATTCTTGATTGTCGTCCCCTAATGACTGAAATGTTGGAAAGTTATTTGCATTTAGTTACACAGAGTGCAGGTCTGCTCTCAGAGGATATGCCCTCCACTCCTCTTTCTTCCTACTCCAAAATCCTATTCTTACCAGGCCCAGAAGTTGATATAATGGGAGAGTTAGAAAAGTATCGGGTTCCTCCCAGGAAGCTTGAAGGATGAATTTTACCTATGCTGTTTTTATACCGTTAAGACCACCAAGTTAATTCGAATGAGAAATTTTATAGACCAACCAGTAGGAAGAAATGGTTGTCAGAATAGGAACAGCATGTCTTCCAAAAAAGGCTGTTTTTTCTGTCTAGAGGCATATTTTTTTCCATCACTCTGCTGACACAGGTAAATGCTTTTTATCCATGAGAAACAGGGAAGAAAAAAATCTCATCCAGCTCATTTGGAGCTTTTTTACTATCATTATTTTACATTGTTGTATTCTCAATAAAGTCTTTGGTTGTGTCTTATCTAAAAATATGCCAACCAATTAGGCAAGAGAGAAAATAGGATGGAAGTATTAAATGTGGAGAATCATTAGGGCCTTTTGTGGTTGTTGTCACAATCACTGTCTTTCAAACTACTCAGGAAGCCTGTAGCTAAGACAGCAGTGCTGAAGGTTTCCACATATTATTTTTTTCTTCTCTTTATTGATTTTTCTAAAAAAATTTCTCTAGGAATGGAGGCAAAAAAGAAATGAAGCTGAAAAGTCATGCTGTTAACAGTTTTTCAACCCAAAGAGATATCTCAAGAAGATATCTCCAGAATAAAATTGTCTGTCTCATTTGTATCCCATATTTTCTTTCCTCTCTTGTGCATCCTCGGTCCTGCTTTATGTACCCTTTTAAATGTCACCAAATTTAAACCTTATAGCTGTTCTCTACCACTTAACACAAATGGAAGAAAAAAGCAAGCACATGTGGAGAATCCTGTAGAACAGAGCACAGTCCTGATTTCTTTCCCGTTTCCCTAAGGCCCTGCGGGTGGACAAGACAGACGTGAATCCCAAGTGGGCTTGAAATTTACGAATGTCATTTTCAGAGGAAAATCATTTGCTGAGAATAAGTATCTGCCATAGTTGAAGCAGATTTAAGTGTTGGGCCCTCTGTGACTCACCACTTCCTTTATCTGAGCCTCATCATAGCACTTATCACACTGGATTCAAGTGATGGTTTACACAACCGCCTCCCTGCCGGGCCATGATATGCAGGTGGTAGTGTCTTTATCTCTGTTCCCAAAGCATGGCTTAATGCCTGGCACATCTTATGTCCTCAGTATTGCCCTAGTTCAATCTTAAAAGCATTTTATGGATACAAAGAAATTTCACAGAAGTATTAGAAGCAGTTGCTGTAATATAATTGGTACCTCCATTTAAACTAAGATTTCCTTTTGATAAACATGAGGACAAGCTGAGAAGAGATGATTCATGAGATGGTACTCAAACCTATAAAGCCATTATCATAAAACAATGAGATGTATTCTACAAGCCACGTAGGAAATTTAGTTACAACTCAAGTATGGAGAAGTCTTCCAGTGCTCAGGTGGCCTCCTGGTTATGTGAGACGACTGGAGAGCCATTAGCATTAGCTTTTACCTGTCACCCAACACCCTTGGTAGGTTTGTCCTCTGCCATCTTCAATCCTCACTACACATTAGAACCACCTAAGAGCTTAGGAAAAAAAATCCCAATGCCCAAGGTCATCTTCCATCTCCAGTCAGTTACTTCCAAATCTCTGGAAGTGGGATCCAGTATATGTATTTTTTAAAACTCCCTGCATTATTTTAAGGTACAGCCAAGACTGAGGACCTCAGCTAGAACTTCACAATAATTAGTTCAGCAGAGTTCCAAATAAGATGGTTTCATCTTCAACTCCATCTAAGGGTACTTATTTTCAGAATTTTGACTGTAAAAATATAATATGCAAAATCTACAGTATGCAAGGCATGTGCTGTGCTCCAGGACCCTCAGTGTAAAACTCCTCTCACCTATGAAATGTCCCCACTACACAGACCAGTGTAGTTTGCCATAAAAATACTCAGTCCATTGAAAATTCATTTAGTCCACAGAATCTTATGGATCACCCATCACATGCACACCGGTCCCTCCCCAACCCTCCCAAGCTAGCCTTACTCCTTTTCCTGCAGCCCACATCAAGTGACCAGATTAGACCTAAAAGCAGACACATCACTTTTGTCACATATATCTACAATTTATTTATTTCTTCAGTAAACATTTATTGAACGCCTACTCTGTGCCTACCTGGTTTAAGAGTTAGGGTGACAAGATGGTAAGACCCTGCCAACATTCACAGCCAACATTCTAAAGGAGAAGTCAGATAAGTAAACACACTTATAAGTAGAATAATGTCAGTTTAAGAGTTAGGGTGACAAGATGGTAAGACCCTGCCAACATTCACAGCCAACATTCTAAAAGAGAAGTCAGATAAGTAAACACACTTATAAGTAGAATAATGTCCAATGGTAATGAATACTCACATGGCTTAACTGATAGATCCAGCATGATATTTTTAGCAACTG
>NW_007734561.1:0-6623 GCF_000696425.1 Galeopterus variegatus | reverse complement strand
CTCTATATTTTTGATATGATTCTTGGAAAGGTCTATTGCATTTTCATCTGAAATTTGATTGGCAAATTGATCTTTTGGAAATGCTGAGCCAGGTGAAATCAGAGGTTCCTCCAGCTCAGGAAAAATAGTGAGATGTTCTCTGGATGCCGAGTCAGTGCTTTCCAGAACAATTCAATTGCTTTTTGCCCTTGGGAAAAATCACATCATCCTAAATAAAACTGACTCTCCCACCTGTGAATTTAAAGGGAGACAGAGGGAGAGTTGTTCTACTAGAAGATGTAAAGTCATGCAAAACCAGAGCTTGTCCACAGGTGAGCTCAGTCTTTCAAAGACATTTCCAAATCTTCACCTCTCTCCTCATCCCCCACCAGCCTGCCCATCCTCTCCTCTCCTTCCCACGGCAGGCAGCGCACACCAGGAAGGGACTTCCTGGTCTTCCTTCCCGCTGCTGCAGTGGGGATGCTGCCCCCCTTCTCTGTTGCCTGCCCCTCCCTTTGCATCTGATCCCTGTCACCTTCCAGAAAGGTGTCGAGGTCACTCCCTCTCGTCTATTCAACCTCTCTCAACTAGGTCCTTCCTATAGATTTATAAATGTACCCAAGTCTCTCCCTTTCCTGCACTCTCCCTTAAATGAGTTTTCTCCACTGATCGCCCTGCCATTCTCTTTCCCATCACAGGTGAACCTCAGAAAGTGGGCTGTACTCAGGACTTCCATTTCCTGCCCTTCCTCACTCTACACCCACCCTCTCCCCCTTCCAAGCTGTTCTCCACACAGCAGCCCCCTAGTGTACTTTTAGAGCCATAAATTTGACCAGGTCACTTCTGCGAAACCTTTAATGGCTTCACATGGCTATTAAGATAATGATCCAAACACTGATGTGGCCGCCATGAGCTGTGTGGCCTATCTCCCCTCTGCAGCACAGCCACACTGCCTCTCGCTCAGGACCTCGGATGCACCCTGTTCTCCCACTGCCAGGCTCTGTGCAAGCTGTTTGCTGTGCCCTGGCTGCTCTCCCATCTCCCACACCCCGTTGACTGGTTCCTCACTGACTGGGTCAGTGTTCTCTGCTGAACACTTTTACTGTTCTGTGAACCACCCCATCAGAGCACTTAACATACCTCTAAGTTCATATTTATTTATACATCTTTGATTAATGGATTCTCCCCCATTAGACTCTCAAGTTTGTCAGGGTAGAGAGGATTTCTAGCTTTGCTCACCAGTGTACTCCTGACCCCTGAATTAAGGCCAGGCACCTAGAAGATGCTCATGGACTATTTGCTAGATGAATGAATATATACTGGATGTCACATGCCAAAGGGAGATATTTGCACTTAGATGGGTAGCCTGGCAACTGAGAAGATGACTTATCCTAAAATTTTATTTTGTAAGTGAAGAAACTGAGACCCAGGGAGACAAAGTTCCTTCTTCAAGGTCACAGAGCTAGAATAAGTGGGCTTCAGGCTTTTGAAAGCCTGGTCAAAAAACACAAATGCAGAAAGTGGCATGTGGTCAGGCTGAATTACTATGACAGGCTGCACACTAACAGCTTACTTCATGCAGGCCGCAGCCTACTACCTCCGCTGCAGATTCCTACAGCAAACACCTTTAGAGTTTCCCCATAGGAGCCCCCATGGCAGCCCATCCAAGAAAGCACAGGGCATGTTATATGTATTTAAGGCCTTTCCACTAACAGCTTACTTCATGCAGGCCGCAGCCTACTACCTCCGCTGCAGATTCCTACAGCAACACCTTTAGAGTTTCCCCATAGGAGCCCCCATGGCAGCCCATCCAAGAAAGCACAGGGCATGTTATATGTATTTAAGGCCTTTTGCTCAGTTTGACTTGGTGTCAGTGGCATTCACCCCTCTTTGAGCTAAGGGGAACATAGGCTCATATTTATTTTCTTGGTTCTGTAAAACTGCTTTCAACCGGCATCCAATTCAATAATTTTTTTTTTTTTTGAGCCACTTGCTGTCTAGGTGCTATCTTGGGCACTGAGGTACAGTGATTTGAAAAAAAAAAAAAAACCACACACACAAAAAACACATCTCCACCTTTAAAGATCTCATGTAATAATTAATATGGGAACACAGGTAACAAAAATCACTAACTTAAAAAAGGCTTTTTAAAACGGTTAGCCAGTTGTTCTTCCCAGACTGGAACTACAACCAAGGTTGCATGTTCAATTTAGAGAAGACCAGAGAAGGGCAGTGGGTCTTAAAAAGTCAAATACCCCGGCTCTGCTTGCTTCACTCACCTTACTTCACCGGGTTTGTGTCACATGCACTCTTTTCTACAGAAGAGAATGATGGCAGTTAAATCGTTAGCTAAGGGCAACTGTTTGGATTGATGCCATAGACTCCAGCTAAAAATGTGTGTGATGTCTCATCACACATCAAAGGAGTGGGCTATTGTTAGTCCTGTTTTTCCAGTAAGAAAGCCGAATGTTAGAGAGGTTAAGTAACTTAATCAAGGCAACACAACCAGTAATTTGCAGGTCCAGGAATTGACCTCACATCTCTCAGACTTCAATCTGTTGTTCTGTTTTTGGCTGAATATTGCCTCCAAAGAAAGTATTAAAAGGAAGCCGGGGGTGGCAGCAAATGCTACACTGGGAATTAGTGTGAGAAGAAAAAAGCAATGGGTCAAAAATTGTAGGATTATTGTGGGACCCAATGATCCTCTAAACCTATTTGCAAGGCTAACTTAAAGTGGGTAATGGTGATCTGCCAGTTCCCTGACACAGTGCATCAATGCTCGTTGCAAACCTTTGATAATAATTCCATCTCTCTCTCTCCCCTCCCATCTAGGAGGAAGCTTTCTCGAGTCAAATCTGGAGAATGAAGGGAGCATTTCAGGCAGTGACTCAACATTTTATAGGCAGTCAGAAGGTAAGGCTGTGCTGTGGATTGATTGAATTGTGTCCTCCAAAGTTCATGTGTTAGAAACTTAATTCCCAATGTAACTGTTGATGGTGGGAAATCCTATTATAGTAATTGAAAGGTGGGGCCTTAAAGAGGTGATTAGATTGTAGGACCATGCCATAGTGAATGGATTAAAATGGTGATCACGGGTGTGGTTTAGAGGGCTTTAAAAGGAGAGCACATGAGAGTCTCTCTCTCTCTGCTCCACCATTTTCTGCCATGTGAGACCCCTGCATTGCTGTAAAGCCACCATCAAAGAAGACCCTCACCAGAAGTGTTCCCTGGACTTTGGACTTCCTAGTCTCTGAAACTGTAAGCAATAAATTTCATTTTCTTACAAATTAGCCCTGTTCCAGATATTTTGTTATAAGCAACAGAAATGGACTAATACAGGTTGCTTAAGTGTTTACAGCTACTGGGAAGATGGAGTTATAAAAAACACCTTCAGATATTGTCAGGGTCTCCCAGTTGCATAGTTACCCCCTGGATGCAACTATTTATTGCTATGTGTGAGTCCCCATGGATCTTCTTATTATTGCCATCTGTGTGAATCTATCATCAAAATAGGTGAGTATATCCAAAGTGCAGCCTAGAAAACTGCATTCACTACCCAACTGCTTGACACTTTAAGATTGACTAGTGAATGTTCTTCCAAAGTTGGAACATAGGGGCTGGCCCGTGGCTCATTTGCGAGAGTGTGGTGCTGATAACACCAAGGCCCTGGGTTCAGATCCCTATATAGGGATGGCCCGTGGCTCACTTGGGAGAGTGTGGTGCTGACAACACCAAGTCAAGGGTTAAGATCCCTTTACTGGTCATCTTTAAAAAAAAAAAAAAAAAAAAAAACAAAGTTGGAACATAGCAATCAATCCACTCACTTGTGCATCCCATATTAAAATATTCTTATAGACAGTGTATCATTTACTGATTAACTTCCACTTTTTTATACAAGTATAAAAAAGATGGAAAATACAGTGTCTATATTCAGGGAGCACTTAGTGTGATGACAACTAAAATTTTATACCAATATAAAAAAGTCCCCTTAGTGTGGTTAAAAACAAAACAAGCTTCTAATTTCAAATGAAACACATCACTTCAATTCCTTCTCTGAAATACTGGACATTGATGGTCAGTGTCTCCTGAATCACCCTCCTCCTGCAGCCCCCACAGCTCTTCTGCACTCTCTCTTTCTCTCTTTGGGTACTATGATGGTAAATTTTATGTATCAGCTTGACTGGGCTAAGGGATGCCCAGATAGCTGGTAAAGCATTATTTCTGTGTATGTCTCTGAGGCTGTTTTCAGAAGAGATTAGCATTTGAATCAGTAGACTGAGCAGAGAAGATCCACCCTCACAAGTGTGGGTGGGCATCATAAACATGGCATCCAAAGCCTTTCTGGTTATGACCCAGGTGCTTACTTTCCAGGGATCTGTGGGACCTGGTAATTATTTCTATCACAGGGATATTTGTACATGCCTCTTAGCAGTTACTTACATGCCTGATCACCCAATAGTTTGGAAAGCACATGAGAGCATGGACTCAGCTTGTCCATCAGAGTATCACTGGGGGCCATCCCAGAGCCTAGCACATGGGAGGTGCTCAGTAAATGTCTGTTTAATTCAACGAGAATTTGTGCCCTCTTCTGTGAAAAATACTCTTATGTGTATCTTGAAGAAGAGAGATAGGAAATACAGTGTCTATCTCCAGGGAGCACGTAATGTGATGACAACTTAGATTTTATAGGCTCTGCTTATGAGAACATTGGGAAAACGATGTGTTCAAGCAGCCGCACTGCAGTGTGCAGAGTCCCTGGCTGGGTTGCCCTACATGGCTCTTTCGTGACTGTCCTAGCCAGCCTGTGATGCACTTATGAGCTGGCTATATCACTCTCACCTTAACTGGGCTGGTTTTAGAGATTTTATGGTTTCCCAAATAGCACTTTTTGTCCACATTTGTGTCTTTTGAAGTCTAAGAAGAAGCTCGAATTATTTTTTTTTTTTTGAGTGAGTGATTAATTAGTGAATTGATGTATTTATACCATCTCATTCCCAAAGAATTTTTGGCTGCTTACAGGAGATTTGCTTGTGTTCTATAATACATGGCTAGGAGATTATAAACAAAAACAGGAGGTTGAAATTGGGGAAAGGGAGACCCAGGCACCCAGCCTTGCAGACCCATTCTTGCAGCTGGTGTGACTTGGGCTTCTGGGGTAAACTAAGTAAGGGATGACAGAAACTCTCACCAGAAACAAAAATCTAGTATCTCAAGAAAAGCAGAACTCCTCCATGCACTTATCTGCCAAAAATTATGTCACCTGGGGAAGTCCTTTGACTTGGAGGTAGTTCCTCCCATTTCTTGACATGCGTAAAACTGTAAAGCAGAACTCCTCCATGCACTTATCTGCCAAAAATTATGTCACCTGGGGAAGTCCTTTGAGTTGGAGGTAGTTCCTCCCATTTCTTGACATGCGTAAAACTGTGTTTGCTAATACACAAATGACATGTGTGAAATGAAAATATGATAGCACTATTATATAAAATCATGTTAGCTTGTATTCATCTCACTTTTGCAGTTAAAATCAAGGACTTTGGAGACAGAGCACTGAATTCAAATCTTAGCTCTCTTATTGTCTCACTCTGTAACCTTGGGCAGGTTAATTAATCACTCTGTGCTTCAAATTTACCATGTGTAAAATGGCACCGACATGATACCTACTCACTGGATTGTTGTAAGGATTAACTGTGATCATGTATGTGAAACTCTCAGCCTGGGGCCTGGCATGTGGTTGAGTTCTGTTAGGTTGGCCACTGTTGTTGCTGATATTGGTTTATAGTCTAAATATTCTTCCATGGATTTTGTATTTGCATTAAACTATAGGCACAGCCCAGTGCCCACAGGACATTTAATAACTGTTATTCCTGTCATCACAATGATACATTATATGCACAAAATCTAACATAATCTTTATTTGAGAAAGTTATGAAGAACCATTATTTCCTTATATTAAGCCCTTCTGTTCAGTCATTTTTAAGCCACTCTGTATGCCTGGACCTGTGCTTAGCATTAGGGTACAACAATGAATACAATCAATTCTTGCTCTCTGAAAATGACATGTGGGAAGGGGACAGGGGGATGGCACTTTCTGGCTTCAATGAAAGCAAGCCCAGAACCTCAGGTGGACACCCAGTCAAGGGAGGGGCTGACCGTTCTGAGAAGGTTTTTCAGAGGAGGAAGTCTTGGGCCAAGCCTTCAGGTCCCAGGGAACCAACTCAGTTATGGAACAGGAGACTGGAGGAAGTTGGAGCGAGGTAACAGTCATGAAGACAGAGATGGCAGTTCTCAAAGAATCCCAGATCATCTGTTGTGTCTGGGGTGTGGGAGGTAAATGATGAGTGGGTGTCAGTAGTGAGGCAGGTGAGAAGGGCCANAATGGTAATGAATACTCACATGGCTTAACTGATAGATCCAGCATGATATTTTTAGCAACTGTGCTAAAAAGAAGCACTACATGAAAAGGTAAAAGTAGCCATTACTAATATACTTAATCTTTAGACAAATGGAAAAATAATTCATGCTTTTATTTAGTATTGGATAAATAAAATGGGAAAAAATAAACCTTGCTTTTATTTATTAATAACTCTATATTTTTGATATGATTCTTGGAAAGGTCTATTGCATTTTCATCTGAAATTTGATTG
>NW_007734560.1:72968-91299 GCF_000696425.1 Galeopterus variegatus | reverse complement strand
TTGGTTTTTTGCATTTCTGGTATCTCTTTTTGGGTGTTTGTTCATTTTGGCAGAGAGTTTCTCTCGGGTCTTGGACCTCTGTGGGAAGCCTCCTCTCTGGTCAGCTTGAACTCTACTAGGCTGCTGAATTCCACCCTGCCAGTCCCACAAGGTATGTGTGTTCTGCACCTCGCTATTGGGGCATTTTCCCACTCTGTGTGCACTAGGTGGGGCTGTTGAGCCTTGCAAAGGGGGCCCACAGGGTGTGTAATTTTTTTTCCTGAGACTCCGCCTCCTTTTGCTGGACCCCTCCCCACTCTGTGTGCTCAGTACAGGGCTGAGGCGTGTCTTCTGCAATCCTCGTCTATCAGCTGAGACATCAAAGCTGCGCCCTGCCCCACCCTGCCCAGGAAGAGTTTCAGGTGTCTGGTAGGGATGCTTTGGGTGTTTTTGTGGCCCTGGCCAAGGCCTCCTCTGGATCTCTCACTTTCCTCCCGGTGCTGCGGCTATCTGTGTAGTAAAGTTATCTCCAACTCCAGGGTGTGAGCTCCTCCGGGTAGGGTCCAACAGCACACAGTTCCTCTTTGAATCCCCCCAGCATGGGTCAACCCGGGCGCCCTCTGGGAGTGCTCTCCGGCAGCTTCAATCTAGCTCCAGAGCACTCTGGGCTCCCCTCTCCCAACCAGAAATCAGTTTGGGGTTCTTCCGACTGAGGGCCACAAAGATGGTATCTGCCTCCCGGAAACAGGGAGTTTACCTGGGGCCGAAGCCCAGGGTGTGGTGGAGTGAAAGTCTGGGCGGGCTCCTCTTCCCTGCCCTCCCGACGCTGGCCTGGGGCTCCCCCCACCACCAGCCCCGTCAGAGATCCACTGGGGGAGTGGGATTGTAGGCCAATCCACAGGCCCCTGGGGGCCCTGCATCGAGGTACGCAAGTGGCACATCTCAGTGAGGAGCTGCACCAAGCCAATGGGGCCAGCCTGGCTGATACGAGCCGGCCATCTCCACCCCCACCCGAGAAAATGGAGGCAGCACTGTTGCCGGTGCCTAGCCTGGTGTGGTAGGTGGGAGCCAGGCGGGCGGTAGCCAAACGGGCTTCTGCCCCGCAAGTGGGGCTGGACTGGGGGTGACTCACAGAGCTCACAGAGTTGGGCCAGTGCAGCGCCTTCCACTCCGTTTCTGTGTTGTCTCTGCTGACTTACTTGGCCTTTGTTGTCTTGAGCTGCTCGCTCGAACCTGCAGTGTGGCTTGGGTGCTCTCAGCTATCTTCTTTTGTGACGGCCTTAAAACCTCAAATCTGTAGTTGCTTTTTTGTCGTTGTAGGTTAGTTGTTCAAAGATTTATTCATTTTTTGTTGCTCTTGGAAATGCAAATAGTACTCTGGTATCACAGCTCACACTTCTCAGGGTCACGCTGTCTCCTGGCACAGCTGCTCCAGACCTGTCACCATCTTGAGTCCCAAAGATGATTTTTTAATACCCTTATTTGTATGATTAGCTTAGGCAGAATGCCTCGTTTCCCTAAACTGAAGCTTTATAAAGTGATTTTCTTTCAAGATCATTTCATAAACTGTTGTTTTGAGTAGAGAGTACTAGCACTGATAAAAAAAAGATGTAGATAAATTCATTTACAGTTGGAACGTTGATAATACATTTCTGTGGGAGTCCAGTGGTTTGATGCAGTTTCTGTAACAACAGCATACAGTGAAGGCTTTCAAATAGCTTTGGAGGCTGGGAGTCCAAGGGACATATCCAGTGAGGTCCTTCTTCTGGCTGGGAACCCTCTGTAGGGTCCTGTGGCAACCAGTGTCTCCCAGCAAGAATGGGATGAGCAAGAGCCACACCAGCCACATCAGCTACTGGAGCTCTCTCCAGCCACCTTACCTTAGCCAGTGAATCAGCTTCATAATTGCCAACTCAACATGAGCACTCCATTCCTCATCTGTCCCCAAAAGATGAGCACTTTGGCCTGTTCCCTAATTGAAATGGAACATTTCATCTGCCTCCTCAGGAGCAGTCAAAAAACCCTTTAAATCCACTGAACATACCTTGCTACCTGTTGGATATTTAGTGAAATGCTGTTCAGGGCACAATTGCTGCCACAAGGCAAACAGGACTGTATTTGGCTGCCGGTCAATTTTCTACCTATCAACCCCTGCAGCAAGCAAGTCAAGCCATATCTGCTTATGGCTAGTCTTCCTTGGTTGCTTTGCAATAAAATCTCAAATATTTCTTGAGGGTTTGGTCTTAGCCACCTTCTGGACCCCTTTTGCTTGTCTTCTATCCTCTACTTCCCCCAGGCTGGCTATCATGGTTGTTACATCATGTTTATGATGACCAATGCATGCGACCAGTATGGCCATCTGTGACCCAAAGGACATTGAGGGGGCATTCTGCAGCACTATGTCTCTCATGCTGCCTGTAAAATTTTCATCATCTGGGACACAGGTGATCACATTAAGCATGGACTGCCATGTCCCCAGCTCCCGAATTATTTGAACTAACTCAGCATACATTTGCCATTTGCTAACAATCTTGAGCAGTTCTCCAGAATTTGCCCACATGGTTCGGGCAGCTGCACTCACCCATGCCATTAAGGAGTGATTACCCTGCCCTTGTGCATACCTGTGGCTATTCTGCAGCCACTGCCTCAGGGATGGGTGCATGGCGATGGAGGCCAATTTTTGCATCTCCTCACCAGAGCACATCACACTCTCCATCCCTAGGTCCCATAACCACAACAGCCAAGCAACCAGGAGATCCCCCTGTTTCTGCTGAAACTGTCTCCCCAAGTCAACTAACTCAACATGGATATATGGGACATAGGTGGTAAATTGGGTGACCTGTGGATTGCCCACTGGTTGTCCACCTTGTCAAATAGACTGCTCGCATTTTGCTTTCTGGTGCATGACAGGTCATGCATGGGGATGCAAAGTTTCTTCCAACTCACCACTGGGTTCTTCGTCTTCCCTAGTGTGACAAGCTGGAGTGGCCAGTCTCTGCACGCCATCCTCCTGGACATTCATCCATGCTTCCAACAACTCTAATTTTCTCTTTGTATCTTCCAGTCACTGCACATCATCCTCCAGGATAATTGTCTGTGCTTCCAACAAGTCTGCTTTCTTCTTCAGCTCTCGATCAGTTTGCAGCAGAGTGAGCTGAAGTGGCTACTGGGCACCACACACTCAAATACAGCCACATTTCCTCCTCCTTCGAAGGGGCTTTCCACTTCAGTGCCTGGTCTATGCTGCCTTGCATTACAGTGAGTAGCAACCAGATACTGATTAACAGGAAAGTGGCCACAGGGCACAACATGTTCAAAAGTAGTCATTTTCTCCTTGTCCAAGTTCTTCTTGGCTCCTGTACCGGCTCAGAATCCTGCACCAATTGCACCATTTGTGGTATAATGCTGCTGACTATGCCAACTGTGATGTATTCCTCCCAACAATGCCAATTGTAAAGATAGGGCTATGCTCTGGAGCTCACAGACAGACCGCTCGAGTCCATTGACAAACCCTTCACACACAGGTCAATGAGCTAGGTAACTGGAAAACATTCCTTGGAGGCTGGGTTAAAGAAGGAATAGTCTTTATTCAGCACACACATGTCTAGGAGCTAGGCAGTACAAAGGGGAACTCAGAAACTCAACTGCTACTGGCAAAGTCCAAAGAAAAACTGAGCAGCTGCCAGCAGAGTAAACATGTTCTATTTTTAGACATGAGCTCTACCAGCCAGTTTCTGCTTCACAAACTGAAGAACCCACAGTAGCAACAAAACTAAAAAGATACATTTGTGCACTTGTGCAATGACTCCATCCACACACAACTTGTTTACAGGAAATGTGCTGCTCGACACTCAACCAGAGCTTAGCTGAGGGAACCTGACCAAATTACCCTATTTTCCCCAAAACCCACCCCTGCAGGGTCCCTTGCCGTACAATCAACACATTCAAAATCTTCTGTGATGTTCCTTTAGGAACATTTCCATTTAGTAAAAATGACCCTTTTATTTATATAACCTATTGTCTGTTTGATATGGCTTAAGGCTTGTCTTTCAGGCTTGTCCTGTAAGTCTGTCCTTTAGTCACACATGCCCAGTTAGTGATCATCATTGGTGTGATTTTCCATGGGAATCTTGTAGTCATACTGATGTGAAGTTCAGCGCATATTCAGTAGATGATCACGCCAATGCACGTATGTATCCAGTCGACTCTGGTGCTGTGCCTGCAGCCAGAACACTATGAGCAAACTGACAGAAGGGTTATTGCTACCAACAGTGGAAGTTCTCGCCCCTCTGATAAGATACATGCCAGTTTGCCATCTTGAGAAACGACGGTTGCAGGAATAGGTATCTTGCCTGGTTTGGGGCCCCACAAGATCATACAAACAGAAAACCAGTAACCCTCTGACTTTGGTAGTGGTACCACAAGATCCACCTGCCACCATGTCAGGGGCACTGTCATACGAGTTATCTGCCCATCTGGGGCACCCATCTGCTCATCAGGAGCTCATCTTCCCATCAGGGGAATTCTTTCTTAGGTTTGTGTGGCACGCGGCGAGCCACTGACCACCTGGTCCTGCAGCCTGCATGCTGTATTCTCCAGTGTAGCCACCCAGCCACATCAGCTGCTGGAGCTCTCTCCAGCCACCTTACCTTAGCCAGTGCATCAGTTTCATCATTGCCAACTCAACATGAGCACTCTGTTCCTCATCTGTCCCCAAAAGACGAGCACCTTGGTCTGTTCCGTAATTGAAATGGAACATTTCATCTGCCTCCTCAGGAGCAGTCAAAAAACCCTTTAAATCCACCGAACATACCTTGCTACCTGTTGGATATTTAGTGAAATGCTGTTCAGGGCACAATTGCTGCCACAAGGCAAACAGGACTGTATTTGGCTACCGGTCAATTTTCTGCCTATCAACCCCTGCATCAAGCAAGTCAAGCCATATCTGCTTATGGCTAGTCTTGCTTGGTTGCATTGGAATAAAATCACAAATATTTGTTTAGGGTTTGGTCTTGGCCACCTTCTGGACCCCTTTTGCTTGTCTCCTATCCTCTACTTCAACCAGGCTGGCTATCATGGTTGTTACCTCATCTATAGGATGACCAAAGTATGGGGCCAGTATGGCGATCTGTGACACAAAGGACATTGAGGGGGCATTCTGCAGCACTATGTCTCTCATGCTGCCTGTAAAATTTTCATCATCTGTGACACAGGTGTTCACATTAAACATGGACTGCTGCGTCCACAGCACCCAAATTATTTGAAGTAACTCAGCATGCATTTGCCATTAGCTAACAATCTTGGGCAGTTGTCCAGAATTTTCCCACATGGTTCGGGCAGTTACACTCACCCATGCCATTAAGGAGTGATTACCCGGCCTTTGTGCATACCTGCGGCTATTCTGGAGCCGCTGCCTCAGGGATGGGTGCATGGCGATGGAGGCCATTTTTTGCATCTCCTCATCAGAGCACATCACACTCTCCATCCCTAGGTCCCATAACCACAACAGCCAAGCAACCAGGAGCTCCCCCTGTTTCTGCTGTAACTTTCTCCCCAAGTAAACTAACTCAAAATGGATATATGGGACATAGGTGGTAAATTGGGTGACCTGTGGATTGCCCACTGGTTGTCCACCTGGTCACATAGACTGCTCACATTTCACTTTCTGGTGCATGACAAGTCGTGCCTGGGGATGCAAAGTCTCTTCCAACTCACCACTGGGTTCATCGTCTTCCCTGGTGTGACAAGCTGGAGTGGCCAGTCTCTGCAAGTCATCCTCCAGGATAATTGTCTGTGCTTCCAACAAGTCTGCTTTCTTCTTCAGCTCTCGATCAGTTTGCAGCAGAGTGAGCTGAAGTGGCTACTGGGCACCACACACTCAAATACAGCCACATTTCCTCCTCCTTCGAAGGGGATTTCCACTTCAGTGCCTGGTCTATGCTGCCTTGCATTACAGTGAGCAGCAACCAGATACCGATTAACAGGAAAGTGGCCACAGGGCACAACATGTTCAAAAGTAGTCATTTTCTCCTTGTCCAAGTTCTTCTTGGCTCCTGTACCGGCTCAGAATCCTGCACCAACTGCACCAATTGTGGCATAATCCTGGTGACTATGCCAACTATGGTGTATTCCTCCCAACAATGCCAATTGTAAAAATAGGGCTATGATCTGGAGCTCACAGACCCCTCGAGTCCATTGACAAACCCTTCACACGCAGGTCTATGAGCTGGGTAACTGGTAAAACATTCCTTGGAGACTTGATTGAAGAAGGAATAGTCTTTATTCAGCACACACATGTCTAGGAGCTAGGCAGTATAAAGAGAAACTCAGAAACTCAACTGCTACTGGCAAAGTGCAAAGAATAACTGCAACTGAGCAGCTGCCAGCAGAGTAAACGTGCTCTACTGATGGGCATGAGTTCTCTGCTGCCAGCCTGCTTCACAAACTGCAGAACACATAATAGCAATTAACTAGAAAGATACATGGGTGCACATGTCCATTAACTCCACCCACACAACTTGTTTACAAGAAATGTGCTGCTTAACCCCCAGCCAGACCTGAGCCAAGGGAGCCTGACTAAATTCTTCTATCTTCCCCAAAGATGTATATAGAGATCTTACCACTCATCAACAAAAGTATTAAAATTTCAATTAAAAATGGACAAGGAATAGAATCCCCATTTTTTGAAATAAGATAAATAGCTGAAGAGCAAATTAAGAGATCATCAACCTCATTAGTTATCAGGGAAATGCAAATAAACGCACATGATATTACTCCAGAGGCTCTAAGATGGCTGTGTGTTTTTTTAAAGGAAAATGTGTCCTCAGGGATATGTATACACTGGAAAGCTTACATAGTGTTGGTGTTTAGGCAAAATGCACAAGTGCTGTAGTAATGATTTTGTCAGTTATATAACATGTTACATGCAGGACTACTATATGTACAGCTAGGGCTAGGTCTCTAGTGCTCACACACCCCTCAAACCCATTCACAAACCCTTCACATGCAGGTCTATGATCTAGGTGACTGGCAAAAAGGTCCTTGGAGCTTTGGTTGAAGAAAGAATAGTCTTTATTCAGGACACACAACACTAAAACCTAAGCAATACAAAGAGAAACTCTGAAATTCAACTGCTACCAGCAAAGTCCAAAGAAAAACTGAGCAGAGTAAACATGTTCTATTTTTAGACACAAGCTCTGTAGGCCAGCCTGCTTCATAAACTGAAGAACACACAATAGCAGTTAACTAGAAAGATACATGGTGAACATGCACACAAACTCCACCCTCACTCAACTTGTTGATGAAGAATTAAGAGTGTGCTTCTTGAATCCCAACCAGACCTAAGCCGAGGAAGCCTGACCAAATTAACCTATTTTCCCCACACCATATTACCCAGTGATTCCACCTCCAGGTGTATGCCCAAGAGAGCTGAAAAAAGACATCAAAACAAAAATGTGAACTAATGTTCACAGCAGCTCTATTTTTGGTAGCCAAAAAGTGAACAACTTAAACGTTAATTGACTGATGGATGAATTAATCAACAGATGTGGCAAATTGATCAATTGGAAACTATTAACTTGTATAAAAATGAAGTATTTGCACATGTTAAAAAATGAATAAACTTTGAAAATATTATGCCATATAAAAGAAGCAGACATAAAAGGCCACACGTTATATAATCTGATTCATATAAAATATCCAGAATAGGTAAATCCATAGATACAGAAAACATATTAGTGGTTTTCAGGGGCTTGGGAAGAGAAGAATGAGCAGTGACTACCTGTAGGCTGTGAGGTTTCCTTTTCAGGTGATGAAAATGTTGTGTAACTACACAGTGGTGACAGCTAACAAACCATGTGAAAACATTAAGTGCCACTAACCAGTTTAAAATGGTTAAAATGGAGAACATAATGTTATGTGAATTGTACAATCATACAAAAAAGCACATTGAATTTAATTTTTGTTTTACATTTCTCATTTTAAGGTAAGAGAAACCACATTTTAAGGGAACACACAGTGCAAATAAAGAAAAATACAAGAGTTCCTGAGTATGACTTTTGCTAAACAGAGACAGGAAACACCAAGGACTGAAAGGAAACCCTGGGTATCCTGTGCACCTGCTCCTCAGTGGAAATTCTCCATGAAGTGTGTTCTGGGTTCACTCAGACACCGAGTCCCTTCCTGTCTTTCTGTGAAGAGGTTTGTGTCTGGGCTCATGCTAACTTACCCTCACTGTGTCTCTCGAACAGTAATAAACGGCCGTGTCCTCGACTATCAGGCTGCTCAGTGTTAAATAAACTTGGCTCTTGGAGGTGTCCCTGGTGATGCTGACTTGGGATTTAAGATCTGTATTATAATTTGTGCCTCCACCACTCCATATTGCACCGACCCACTCCAGCCCCTTTCCTGGAGGCTGGCGGATCCAGTGCACATTATAGCTGGTTAAGGAGATTCCAGAGACAGAGCAGGTGAGAGACAGGGTCTGTGCGGGTTTCACCAGGCCAGGACCTGACTCCTGCAGCTGCACCTGGGACAGGACACCTGGGGACAAGAAGCATCACCGTTAGTTTGTGCTTCCATCACTCCATATCGCACCGACCCACTCCAGCCCCTTTCCTGGATGCTGGTGGATCCAGTTCACACCATAGCTGGTTAAAGAGAATCCAGAGACAGAGCCGGTCAGAGACAGGGTCTGTGTGGGTTTCACCAGGCCAGGACCTGACTCCTGCAGCTGCACCTGGGACAGGACACCTGGGGACAAGAAGCATCAGTATCAGTCATGATAGTGATCACAACTAAAACCACCACATTCCCAGATCCATTTTCTGAAATCCCCAGAACACTCACAGCAGGGAGCAGCCACCAGGCAGAGGAGCAGCCCCAAGACATCCATGCTCTGATGAAGGGCTCCTGGTGGAAGGAGACTGGGGCTGCTCAGCCCAGGGCTGGCCTTTCAGCCTGACACTGAGGTCTGCTTTGCATGAGGAGGCCCCTGAGGATATAAGTGTGGGAGCAGAGGGGACGGTCTCTGTCTGTCCTTGTCTGGGCAGAGCGTTTTACCTTGTGCTGCTGAGAGGAACTGGGGAGAGAGAACCTCAGAGACTCTTCTGTGCATCAGTGCATGGTCTTCCTGTTTCCAGACAAATATGAAGATAAGTGAGGATGGAAGATGGAGGGCTTGACAGTACAGCACATGAAGAAATGTTTAAATTAAGGTGATTCTAGGTTCAAGGAAAAGTCCATGACCCTTTGATCCTCATGTGCTCCATTGACCGTGTCTGGTGTTTGATGCTGTCTATCAGCAGGTGTTCTCAGTCTCTCTGCACACAAACCTGTTATGTGTGACTTCAAGTGACATAATTGGAATTTTTTAGGATTTTGTTGTTGGCTCCCTCCAGAATAGGCAGAATTTCCTATGACACTCAGATATGAGTATGTGTCATTGTGGTGTGTGTGTGTGTGTGTGTGTGTGTGTGTGTGTGTGTGAGAGAGAGAGAGAGAGAGAGAGAGAGAGAGAGAGATAGTATAAACATATACATACCCATATACATATATATCTATGTATTTATTGAGAAAGACTTGTACCCCATCCTGTTCCTGAGAGACAGATCACTAAGGCAAACACATAGAGAAGATGACTCCCCCCACCCACTATGTGACAAAGCCATGTGGGACTAGAACCCTAACTGGGGATATTTCTAGAGAAATCCATCTTCTTCAGTCTGATTTAGAAATTATGTTCACACTCCTGCCCCAACCCTTCCAGTGTCAGCCTTGACTGTCACATCAGACTCAGTCTTAAGGTTCATGAACTTGTCACTTGCTTCAAGTCAGAGGTGACTCCTCAGTGGTGTTTTCTCAAGTGCAGCTCCTCCTGCATCTGTAGGCATGTGAGATGGACACTCTCTGTGCCCTGCCTCCCCTTCACCCAACAAACTATGGAGAGTCACATTCAGGATGACCACTGTAGGCAATCCTGTTCAAAGAGTAATTCCAGGCACCTGAAAGTCACTGGATCACAGCAACTTTGAACACTAGTTGGGCACATGGTGCCACTGTCTGGTGCTGGCTCATTTCTACTGTTTGGGAATGACACTGTATGACTCTCAGCTTCCCTCTTTGGGATCCTAGTCACACCCTGTTAGGAACACTTCCTTTCTCAATTTCAAATTGGTATTTTCACTTGATTACTTCTTTTAGTCTTTTTAAATTTAAAATAAGCAGGGATAAGTTACAGGTTGTGTAATTGTAATACAATATATGTAAGAACTGCTCTTGTGACAATCCAGTTGCATACAGTGAATAATCCTATCTAATTACATCACATACAATGACTTTGAAATGGAGAAAAGGTACAAATAAAAAACGGGGACTATGCATCTGTGTAGATCAGCAGATTCCACATAAGGAAATGGTGAAGACCCTGGAGTAATCGATCTGTTTTCTTAGAGGCCGGGGTTTAAGGAAAATTTAGATTCAAAAGTAGCATGGTAAAGTAGGTTTAAAGGCATGGACTTGCTTATAAAAAATGAAAATACAGACCCCTACCAGAAAAAAAGTATGCTCACTTCCATACTTGCTCTGCACCTGCCCCTGGAGTCGGACCCTGGGAGCAGTGGGTCCTGAGTGTCTCTCTCAAACAGTTCAGTGTCACCTCTAGGGCTTCTGCTGCTTTCCCCAGACCAATGTTGCAGAAATTTTCCTCTAAGTTTTACTCTAATAGTTTCGTAGTTTCAGGACTTAAATGTAATTTTTATTCCATTTTGAGTTGATTTTTGTGTAAGGGTGCAATTTCACTTTTTTTGCATGTGGATATACATTTTGGCCAGCACAATTTTTTTGAAGTAAATGTGCTCTTTCCAATGTGTATTCTTGGCAACTTTATTAAAAATCAGTTGAACATAAATGTTTGGTTTTATTTCTGGGCTCCCCGCTCTATTTGTCTATATGTCTGTGTGTATGTCATCATGATGCTGTTTTGATTATTTTAGCTTTATAATATAGTCTGAACCAATATGAAGTAGCACCTATCTCAGGGCTGCAAGGACCTTTCAAAAGAATCAAGTAAATAAATATGATAAGTGCCATTACAGAATGAATGAGAAAAAGCATATGGTCATCTCGATAGAGGCAGAAAAAGCATTTAACACATTTCAACATATTTTCAATAACAAATATCAGCAAATTAGTTACAGAAATAATATCCCTCACTATATTGAAGGTCATATATGACAATCCCACAGCTAATAACGTGCTTAACAGTGAAAGTTTACATTTCTTATATGTGGTCAGAACAAGACAACATCCTCTGTCACCTCTTCCCTTCAACATAGATTCTGTAAGTTCTAACCACAACATTGAGGTAATAGAAATAAAATAAATGACATCCACTTATGTAAAGTGAATAAAAATTTCTCCTGTTTGCTAACATGATCTCTCATACAAAAACACTAAAGGCTGCACATATTAAATGTGACAACTAATAAACATATTTAGTAATATTGCATGACACAAAATCAGCATACTGAAATCGGTAGTGTTTCTATACACTAGCACTGAATCGTCTAAAAATAAATCAGTAAAACAATTCCATATAAAGTAGTATCAGAGAAAAATAATGAAATTCTTGGGAATAAATTTAACCAGATTAGTTAAAGACTTGTATATTGAAAACTCTAATGCTTTGATAAAAACATGAAAGTATTAATGGATGAGGATTTTTTCAAAATTGATGGCAGACATAAAAATGCAGATTAATAAGTCTACAGAGCACCAACATGATAAATAAAGCAAGAGCAATTTAGTGCACACACACACACACACACACACACACACAAACTCACGCTCCTATGACCAAGATATTAAATGTTATCACTTTAAAACAGAACATACTTCAGGCAGTTAGGTTTAGAAATGCTCACATGTAAAAGAAGAACGGTAAGCATTTCAGGGGGCTTCTTGTCAGAATCAATGCAAACAAAAACCAAGAGGTTTGAAGTATATAAAGTGTTGGAATCTACAGCCAGCACAGCCCAGGATTCTATATTCAGGTAAATACTCATTCAAAAGTGAAGATGAGCAACATCCCCTCATATCCTCCTCCCCCCAAGAAGGGATGAATATTTGATATTTATTGAATAGCACAGAAGTTATAGCCAATGATAATAGATTGTGCATTTCAAAATAGCAAAGAGAGTAAATTTTGAATGTCTCACCACAAAAATGATGAGGTGAGGTGATTAATAATCTGGTCAGTTTGACTTTATTATTCCACATTATATACATTTATCAAAACATCACATTGTTCCCATAAATGAATACAATCATGATTTGTCAGTCAAGGTAATATTTTGTCAGTTAAGTCAATATTAATAAAAATTGAAGTAGAAGTAAAGCCTCTCTCAGACCACACAGTAGTAAAGGATCAGGGCGTCCCTCAGAATCATGAACGAGGTGAGCACAGCTGCCAGCACAGCTTCTATTCGACACCTTCAATGTGACAAGGGGATGTAAAGAAGCAACAACCATGAGGACACACACACACAGTCCTTGATCTCCAGGTGTGACACAAGGAGGTCTGCCTTCAGGTCTTGCACATAAGCACCTTGGACGTCATCACTCCCAACCCGACAACAAGAAAAACACTGAACGAACTGAAAGTCAGTAACTCTTCTTACATCTGTAAAAGAAGTGAAGTCACAGGGTGAACTGCTGTCCCCCAAATGGAAGAAGCAGTTTAGGGAAAGTTAATATTAATTTTCAGGGCCCCTCAGATGTTCAGAATCATGCTGAGCATTTGTTGTAAATATCCATGTTTGCCCAGGTGTTCCTTCTTTATTATCTAGCATAATTGTTCGTGGGCACCCAGGTGTCCTTGGTTATCAGACTTGAGTATTAGGGGTGACTGGCACAGATCCACAGTTCCCCTGACCCCAGGATGTCCCCAGGGGTTCACAGGGAGGCCACTACTGCTGTTGAAGTCTGTTGCTCTGACTGCCCAAACTTCTGGGAGGAAGCTGCCCCCATCTGAGGAAGCTGGGGACTGAGCTTCTGTTGTCTGCCAATGACTCCCAGGATCCTTCCCAATTACCTAGCATGGAACTGCCTGTGAGTGTCCTAGGTATGGGAGAGGTTGCTGTCCCAGTCCAGCAAGTGAGGGGTCTGTGACTCAGTCTGAACGATGTGTTTGAAGGGTCTGTAAAACTCTAGCTCTAGTCCTGACATTACAAATGGAAACCTTAGTGTATCTTAAATAATGAAACATTTTGTCTTTAGTTATGAATAGCCCTAGCAATACAATTGTCTATAGCAATACATGCAGTCAGGTAGATGCAGAGGGTCACAGCTTGTCTGATCAGAAACTCATGAGCAGAAATCTCTGACAGATCTGGAAAGGGGTAGAAAAACTAGAACGGTAGCTGAAGAATTGCTGAAGACTGAGGGTGGGAAAATTTGAGAGTTGGGTGCAGCCCAGGGGAATGGTCTTAGGATTTCCAACACTTTACACTCTACCTCAAGGCTCCAACTATATTCTCAAAGAAAATATCAGAAAAAGAGTCCTCATGTTCCCAGCAGAGAGAGGGGGAAAGATGCCATTTGGAAGTATGCCAGGGCATTATCTTCTTTATAAGAAGACTTGACCACAGGAAAAACTAATTCAGCTGATCCTTATAGGACGGGGTTTCATCAGAGCATAACTGACCTGAGAGAAGAGAAACACCCAATTCCTTCCCCAACACTGAGAGCTTTCCAGTCTCCCCTAAGAGATGGGTAAAGGAAGAGCACCTGAGAAAGTCACGCTCAGGACACAGCTCACTAAAGGACAGAACTCATCATAGGACTGTGCAGTGCTTCCCCTACCCCACACCTTACCCACATCAACAGGGCTTCTGTGCAATAACTGAAAAAGCTAAAACACCACACGCACCTTAGACACTACTTAAGAAGAATCTACAAAATCCTAGTCCACAGAAGAGACAAAAACAAGGACATCAGGGGGCTTCTTTTTCAGCTGGAGCATTGTCTTGTCATCCCCTATATGTGTCTTTTGCAGGGACATAGTTTTTAATTAATGATTCTGCAATGCCCATATTTCTTCCTGGGATTATACTGTTGTCTCACCTACTCTGCATGTGGTTTTTCCTCTTTTCCTGAAACACAGACAAGCCACAGTTTCCCTGCTCTGCACCATATGACGATTCTGCCATCACGGTTCAGCCTCATTACTGAGCCTCTGATCTGCGCCTGCACAGGGAAGAGAGAGTTGACAGTAATTAAGCAGGGCCCTGGACACATGGCGCTGAGAGTACAGGGACAGATCAAGTGAGAATTTACACAATAGAAGACAGACAGGGAAGTAAGGGGAGTGTCTGAGGGACACAAGGGGACAGCAGAGAGTGGGCAGAGATTAGAACTCTGTCCAGCTGGCTCTCATTGTCCCCATGGAATTTCCCATGGAAGCTGAGAGATGCATCTTAGGACACAGTTCCCAAGGCTATTTTGAGGGATGCAGACCAAAAGTTCACCCAGCAGGACTCTGATGGGTTTCTACCAGTGTGCTTGTCACCCTGAATCTTCCACATGGAAATATGAGCAGAACGCTTGCCCCTAAGGCAGCGGCTTCTCCCTCCAGAACACAGAGGGATGGACAGAGAGGGGGACAAATCCTGAACACCAGTGTGCATGGTGTGGATGAGGATCCAGAGGCTAAAGTGCCTCACAGATCACAGAGACACTATGGGCAGAGGTTATGGACAATGATTATTACAGTGTGGGGACACGGGCTTGACTGAGAAAAAAGGACCATTTAGGGACAGTGTGGACCTGGACTGAGCTAAACTTTAGGGAAAAATATTCTTGATCAGGGGAAGATAAGAATCCTTACAATGACTTGCAAGTCAGGAAAGAGCGCAGGTCATGTTAACACCTGAGAAAATAAAGTTCTCAGTGAATGGGAACATCTTATCTACAAATGAGGAAAGTTACTTCACTCTGTGTGGCCTGCAGTGAGAATGTGAGAAAAGAGAGTCACAAACAACAAAGCAGGAAATGACCCTGGGGGACATCTGGGAGTCAGCAGAGCAGAGGAAAGCTCAGATCCCAAGAGGAACCCCGATCCCCTCTCTGCACCTGCTCCATGGGGCACAGGAGCTGGGTGGGCCTTGAGCGCCCTCTGCAGCCCAGACCCCTCCTTTATCCTGTGAGAGGTTTGTATTTGAGCTCACACCAACTTCCCCTCACTGTCCCTCACACAGTAATATGTAGTCATGTCCTTGAAGGTCACAGAGCTCACCTGCAGGGAGAAATGCAGCTTGGACATGTCTCTGATGATGGAGATGAGGCTCTTGAGGGATGGGGCATAACTTGTGCTGCCAGCAGAACTAATATATCCCATTAACTCATACCCCTTCCCTGAGTGCTCATGAATCCATCTCCAATCATAACCACTGGTGATGGAGTCACCAGAGACTGTGCAGGTGAGGGACAGGGTCCGCGAGGGCTTCACCAGTCCTGGGCCTGACTCCTGCAGCTGCACCTGAGACAGGACACCTGGGACAAGGAAAATCTATCCCTGTAAGTCATGTGCAGTCACAACCATCCTACAGACACATGTGTGACATCTGAGACACTCACCTTGGGGACCTGTCACCAGGCAAAGGAGACGACCCCACAATCTCATCTTCTATTAGGCCCCAACTCTGCCTTCCCCAGAGACCTGAGCCCTGTCTGGGGACAGATCTGTGAGCTTCTACAGCCCAAGTGTCTACATTTACCCTAAAGCTTGAAGGAAAATTGTCATGAGGGGAACTTTGTTCATATAAGTGATTATAAACTTAGGTGAGGCACATAGTGTTTTTTAAAGTGCCTGTATGCATTTTTTGTACTTAAAATTATTTGACATGCAATCATGGAATGGAAGAGACCTTGGTGAATTTGAAACATTCCAAAAGGTGTCCCCAACTTTCTGAGCCCAGATCTACCTTCCTTCAACCCCTGCCTTCCATGCTGTCTTGGTGCAGCCCAACTCTCCTTCATAAACCCAGGCTCTTCTTCTTACTTCCCAGCACTGATCCCAGCAGAACCCCTGCTTTCTTTCCCTGTACCTGCTCCGCTGATGTGGTTCTCATCACGCATGAGAGTTTGTTACATTGTAACATGGTTGCTGTTCCATGAGTTTCTGGCCTGCCCATTGCTCTCCATCCTGTGATATATGACAGAGTACATCAGAACCCAGGGAGACTCTGCAAAAACTGGTGCCCTGTGCCTTATTCAGTACACTGATTCTTACTGGGAAAGACAAAAAGACTCTTTTATGCCCCTTTCATAACGTGATTCCTGTGCATCCAAAGTGTAAACATTTCCAATCCTTCCTTTAATCCTCCAATTTCATTAGATATCCCAGCTTAAAAAAAATCAATTACAATGGTTACCATGCAAGCACAAAATAATATTGACTACACAAAATGATATTGAATATCATTAATCAGCATGAAACTTTTAATAATATAATTTTCTTTGATGGCCATGTGCTGGGGTCCATGATGGCCACACCATGACTGCAGTCACTACCCAGCACAGAGAAAGAGGCCAGGGGCTGGGCTGGACACTTGGCTGAGTCAGCCCCTGGGAGCTCCCTCGCAGTCCCAAGGGCAGGTCCATGTCATGGAGGGACAGCCCTTCATGTCACATTAAACAGAAGAAGAGGGAATATTGAATTTCAGATGGACTATTTTTTTACTTCTTTTGTAAAGACACTCAACATGAGCTCTACTCTATTTACACATTGTAAGTACACAGAACAGTATTGGTCATGCTGGGCCCAGTGTTGGCGCTTGTTCCTCCTGTGGAACTGAAATGTTATACATGTTGAACTTTAATTTAAAGAGCCAGGCTGCGAGTGTATATGTGGCATCTGTGCACATTTCCTTTCACATCATTAATCATATGCTCTAACTTACATCAAAATAGCAAAAACGTATGTTACGTGTTTTCCTCACAATGAAGGAGAATGGTGGGGTGTGCACTGGAGACTAACAAGCTAAGCACGTGTCACCTCTGTCTGTCTGCCTGTCTCTCTGAGAGAAGAGAAAAAATGAATCCCCTCTCACTCCCCCAAGAGACCTGCAGTCTCCCCTAAGAAAGAGTAAAGGGAGAAGCACTTGGGAATGTCCCACCCAGGACAACGCTCACTAAAGGACAGAACTCATCATAGGACTGTGCACTGCTTCCCCTACCCCACACCTTACCCACATCTACATGGCTTCTGTATCATAACAGAGAAAAACTATAACACCACGTGCACCTTAGACACTACTTAATAAGTGTCCATGAAAATGTCATCCACAGAGGAGACAAAAAAGGACATCAAGGGACATTTTATGGAGTCTGTTGCTTGTCTTGTCATCCTGTCAGGCTTGGGCTCCCAGACTCTTAAAAGTCTTGTCCAGACTGGGTCACAGACCTCTCCAACCCTTTATGCAGACACTGTCATGGAACCCTCATATTCAGACTGGGTAAGAGACACCTCATATGACACACAGGCTGTGTCACAGATCCCTCAAAATCAGGTTATGAACCAGGTAATTGGAAAAGATCCTGGGAGCCATTGGCAAAGATGGTGGCCTTCATTCTGATGTGGGCTCAGCCCCAGCCCACACAGCAGCAGCAGCTTATAGCAGAACCTTCAGCAGCAGAGGCCTGGTGGCCTCCCACAAGGTGAGGGGGTGTCCAGGTGGGCAGTGTGGACCAGAACAGATTGTCCTTTCACTTAAGTCAGATAAACAAGGAACACCTGGGCACACATGCGTAATTACATCAGACAGCAAAAAAACAGGGGGAGGTAGACATGTGCAGTTAATGCATTTACATCACACAGCCTCAGTCAGGCTTGGCACGGTTCTGAACTCATTCATCTCATTTCATTTCATTTTCCTTGTATCATCCTCTTTACTTAGTCACTTGCAGGGACAAGGTTTTCAGTTAATGACTCCAGCCTGTCCATGTTTGTCCCGTAGATCATGCTGTTGTCTCACCTACTCTACATGTGGAGTTTCCTCATTTCCTGAAACACATACGAGCCGTAGGTTCCCAGCTCTGCACCACATGACGTCTCTGCCTTCATGGCTCATCCTCATCACTGAGCCTCGGATCTGCAGCTGCACAGGGAGAGTTGACAGGAACTGAGCAGGGCTCTAGACCTGAGGAGCAGAGTGTGTGGGGACAGATCAGGTGAGAATTTACATGAGAGAAGACAGAGGGTGACACTAGGTTGAGTGTCTCTGGGATACGTGGGGGACAGCAGAGAGTGGGCAGGACTCAGGACTCTGTCAGCTGGTTCTCATTATCCACATGG